>NW_018020646.1:311811-367805 GCF_002006095.1 Pseudomyrmex gracilis
TATATATATATATATATATATACACACCTCTTTAACCTTCGCCCGCCTTTCTCTCGGAGTCTATTCCGGAAGCGTATCAATTGAATTAAATTGTTCCATACAAAAGCGTCAAATCGATGCGCCCGTACGTCCGTCGCTTCTCGTTCGCTCTTCTCGCGCTTCCCGGGAAATAAAATTTCGCATCAATAAGAAGTTTTCCCGGAGAGAGTTTCGCGGAAACGGTTCGTGGATTGAATTGGACTGTACTTTTTTTAAAGGATTTTCCGCCGTCCGATATGTACGTTGTTTGTTCCTCTCTCTCTCTATCTCTCTCTCTATCTCTCATGCATCTCATCGTTCCGCGCGCGCGTTTCATCGATTGTTCACTTACGATGTCGTGAAAAAAATACGACGCGAATCCATCCAGTGCGCGGATATTTCCGCGATGAGGCAGTTAAATTCTTATTAATCCCCGTGTGTTAAAAATTCTCTCCATTCTTCGGAGCCATAAGCTCCGCACTTTTTTCATATAATTCCCGAATAAAATCCGAGCCTGTCAGGCGCCAAATGGCGGTTAGTGCGGGATATAAAACACGAGAGACCGAGAGAGGTATATCTCCCTGATACTTTACTGCGTGTAAACAAATACGGGGCGCGCTCGATTGTTCGGCGAACATCGTCGGGCGCGACGCCGATAAATGTCGTTTATGCGAGCCGTTCGAAGCGAGGACTATTCTTCGTGCACGCGCGCGCGCGCGCACGGTGGTCGCTCCGTGCGCTCCAAGGAAATTTACGAGACAGCGCAGTATGCGCGCATTGCCTCGCATATATGTGTGTGTGTATATATATATATATATATATATATATTTATTTATAATATATAGACCGGAAAAGCTTTTTCCGCGACGCATAATAACGACGATGATTCGCATAAGAAATAGACGGCGTTACGCATGTGCGCGCGCACTCATGCGCTCATTCATCTCTCGCGAGCTCTCCCGGTCATCCCGGGAAATTTTTCAGCTCGCTGAAACGTCGGCTCCTCCATCGGTTAACTTCGTTTGCAACAACCACCGCGCTGCTTCATCGTAACGACGACGATGACAGCGAGAAAAAAAGACAGAGAGAGAGAGAGAGAGAGAGAGAGAGAGAGAGAGAGAGACTGAAAAATGCGCTTTAATATTTTTTTTCCGAGCTGTGCACTTTTAAATTGTTAAAGAAGCCAGCTTTTGTTCCTTTATGTGGCTAATTGAAGTACATTAAAAATTTATGTCTTTGCACCGTAATTTAAATCTAAAAATGTTTTGCTCCGCGATGCGTGTATCTATATATACACACACATATATATATATATATATATATATATATATATGTTGCTTTGACTCGTCCGTGTGATTTAACGAAGGCGCTCCATTAAGATTTGCTTTTAGCGCGGAGACACATTCATATACATAAAGTGATTCTCTTATCGTTCGTTGTCAGTGAGATATGAAGGGACATCTGCACAGAGAAGAGAGCGAGTTGCGTTTTTTTTTTTTTTTTTTTTTTTTTTTTTTTTTGGCGAACGAATATCCGAGCGGATTTTTCAATTAACCCCATTCGTCGAGGACCAAATCCCCGAAGCGGGATCCTTCGCTTAAATAAAGACCAGAGATCGGAACCGAAAGCGTAGTCGATCCGTTAGCTGCTGATCCTTCTCCGGCCACTAACGATGGGTTTCATGCGAGTCCCCCGTTTGGATGGAACCACTAATGATTTTAAACAAACGTTACACTAGAACCCGGTTAGAAGAGAACCATCGAAAATCGCTTTCCTCGTTAATTGGCGGATTTGATCTCTTCCCTCCGGGGATCGATTTTCTCCCGAAGTGCGCAAACATTTTCTTTTCCGTTTGATTTTGACGAAAAAGTGTTCGAGTGTTCGAGGTTCACAAAGAAATGAAGCGAGAAAAACGCGTTATTTCAAGATTTCTGGCGTCTTTGAAGTCTCTGAAACGCGCGATTCCACGCTGGAAGATGTAATGTAGGTGACGTAAATTGAAAGCGCTGAACCGGAAAGGGTCAAGACTCGGAGAACCGAGAAGTTTGTTCTTGTTGCTCGGCTGCGAATAGCACGATAGCCGCATATCGCCGCGTTCTCCGCGTAGCAGTTGCGTGAAAACAGCCGGAGATTCTTTATCGGGAGTTGGGAAATAAACGAACACGATACACCGTGATCGATATATACATATACAGAATACGTCGCTTGTTGTATCAACCGCGCGCGTGCACGCTACTACATCACGGCCTAAACACACATCTCCGAGTTGGTCCGAAATGTTGCGACGTGAGTGATTAACCCTTTCATCGGAGTGGGCGTGCGATGTGTTGACGTTGATCAACGAAGGGTGCGTGTACACGATATTAAAAGTTGTGTAATTTTTAATATTAAAAAAACCATTATTAATAGAATCTTTCGGAAAAGTATGTGTGTATATATATTAATATACCCGCAGAATTTCTATAAAGTCTTTGAACAAAGATCGCAGCTCCATTTTTATAATAAAGCTCCGCTAAATTTTTTCATCGAATTGTTTTTAACTGCACCGAATTGATAAAGGGATCGGTAACGATTCAAAAAGAGCCGCTGTAATTGGTAAAAAAAGCAATAAAAATAACTGAAAAAAAAAAAGAGACAAAGAATGAGAAATGCGCGCGGTATTTATACTTGTGCAATAAAATACGAAGTATTTCAAATTTAACGTTTTCAAGAATAATTCAGTTAAAATTGAATTTAATTGCGTAATATGATGATAATTAAATACCGACTTCTCACACGCGGCAGAAAAAAAAAGTGGAGCTGAATAATATAGTAATAAAATATCGCAAAAAAAAGAGAGAAGAGAGAGAGAGAGAGAGAGAGAGAGCGAAGTAGTGCGCGGTCTCTCCGGTTATTCCGACATAATCTATCGATGAAAGAAATTGATTGGCCGACAATCGCCTGCGGGATGTGTTGGATTGTTCGGAATCCTCCGTTATCCCGATATAAACGGGATTTTATTCTCTCGTCGCTACATTCCCGTCATTTGCTACGCGGCGTCTAAGCGTGTGCACATATACGTTACGCATGTGTGTCTCACTCTGGTCTTCCTTCTCCGCGATTCACCCTTTCGATCCTCCAAACTGGTCAAGTGCCGTGCATTCTGGTAGCAAGCAAGGGAGTACAAGCGTTCCTAGATGGTTCTCGGTCCGCACCCCGTATGCCGACGAGGGTTGCGAGCTCCCACACGGTTTCGCAACCCTTTCCCTCCCTTCTCTTCTTCCCACTCCCCCCGTGCCAACCCCTTGTCGCGCGCAGATGGTTACGCTCGTACATGCCTGGACGTCTAGCTACTTGCTCCTTGTCATCGTCGTTGTCGACGTCGTTACGTATACAGGGTGGTGAGTAAAACGTGCCGCGAGTCGTAGCGACGCAAAACTTCGCAAGAAGAAGATGTCGCGCGCGCACGCGCGACAAAAAGAGAAAATACCGAGAGAAGTTTGCGTAAACATGACTCCGCAAATATCTCCTCTCCAAACCGCCCCTCGACATGTCGAGATATATCGATCGTTGCGAAAGTAGCGTTCAAGCTTTTCTTCGGGGGGCGAAGGGAATAATCGCTATTTTGTGGCGTAACAGGTTTTCCGCATTGCTTCTACGCAAAAGTGCTTCATTACTTTATCGTTTTTTTGCGTGCGCGCACATTATTGAAAAAAAAAAAAAAAAGAAACCGCTATCGATTACTGATACAGTTTGGTTGTATGAATTATCTATGCAAAAGTAGTATCTTCGTGCGGAGACTCGTGTAATAAAGCGAGTTAACTCGGTTTTTTGCTCGTGTGTTGCGCAACATTTTTCATGGAGACGATTTCTCGTCGAAAACAGCACGGTAAAAAAATTTGCATCGCAAATGTAAATGCGACTTTCGTCGTGGAAGAATCCACTTCTGCAGGTGTTCGAGCGTAACGACTATCTCTCGACGCTACGCGCGAGATAAGCAGACCACTTGCAGTCTCATATTCGCAAAAAGTTTTCCCATTCTTCAGGCGCGGAGCGGATTTCGCTCACACCCTCCCTCTCCTTCTCGGGAGAGATGTGTCGCGAGAGCGTGCGCACGAGCGCACGCGCTCGCTCGCTTTGCAAAAAGAAAGACGAAGAAAAAAGAGAGCGCGCACGGTGGTGGTGTTCTCATTAGTCGGTCCATAGTGCAAGTAGAACAACGGGATACAGAGGGGAGGAAGGACCCTTCAATTCTTTCGCTCCAAATCCAACATCTGTTAATTGGAGGTCGTTTGCCTACGCGCTATGCTGTACCCCGTTCCCCTCTTTGCCCGTCCTGTCTCTTTCCCTTTTGCTGCGAGAGAGGCTCCAAGTGCCGCCCGCTGTCTCATTACCGCGGCGGATAAGGCCTCGACCGCTTATCCCTCTGGATGAGTGGTTAAGAAACGACGGTGCAACACGGGGTGTCGAAGAAGGCGTAAAAAGAGAGGGAGAGAGAGAGAGAGAAAGGGTAATAAAATGACAGGTCGAGACAGCAGAAAGTTAAAGGCGCAGCGACGCCCCATTTTCTTCGAGATATCGCTTTTCGAGATACCAAAAGAGGTTTGTTCGAGTTCCCCATTTATTAACACTCTTCTTTTTTTTTTTTTTTTTTTTTTTTTGCAAAGAACTTTCTATGCTCACTCGGCAAATAAAATGGCTTGTTGAATGATATTTCAATATTAAAGCGCTGTGTATTAAATCGCGAGAGAGAAGCAACGGGAACTTCTTTTCTTTCGTATACCGATTTAAAACGGATTTTAATTTAACAGAAATTCGCGGAATTTCTCTCGGAAGCGTAAATCTTTCGTTAAAAATCTGTCAGGTGGAAAGATTCGCGTTGTATGAAAAGCGGGCATCGCGCGGCTCTTCGCAGGCAAGATTTTTACACGTTGAAAGTATCATGCGCGCGCGGCAGATTTCGTCGTTAAGGTTGTTGATAACTTTTCACCAAGAGACGATGAGCTCTCGTTACGTGCAGCTGATGCGACTCCACCGCCGTCCGCTACATAGCGAATGTAATATCGTCTTTCGCGCGCGCGCGGTCGGGAATTAAAGAGCGACGGCGAAGTAGGAGAGAGACGGAAAGTGTCGAACGGGCGAGAGATTCTCTCAAGTTCAGCGAAATAAGAGAAGACCCGGTTACCGTCGACGAGCTTTACGACGAGATTTAAAGCACGCCGAATGCTAGTCCCCAACGGGAGAGGGATAACGTATCGCGCTTGCAGCGCGCGCTCCGCACCGCAGTTTTCCCCCGTCGCGTAAACGTCGTTATTACGTGAACGTGGATCGCGTCCCAAGACGACGACGCTGCGGAAGCGCGCCGGTGTGTGCCTACTTGTACCTAATTGGACTGGAAGCACGTAAACTTGGATTAGATTTCGCCAGGAGCAACTCACTCGCCGCCAACTGCCGGCAACTAGCGTCTTTAACTTCCGCCCTTTCGCTCGCTGGGGGGAGGTTGGAAGAAAGGTGGGAGGGGGAGAAAACACGCGGAGGAAATGTAGCTTCTTGCCGGGGGTCTGGGAATCATCGTGGCTCGAAAGACTTTAACGAAAAGCGAGGAGCTTAGGTGCTATTAGCGCGATATCTCGAACCTGCCATTCAGCTTCAGATGAAGAGAAGAGTGGGGTAAGGGAGGAGATGAGCGGAAGGGAGAGAGAGAGAGAGAGAGTCGAACGACGAGCGTTCGAGCGTTCACATCGACAAACGACCAACTAAGTAATTGCCCGGCTGGAATTATCCTGCGAACGAGGGACCGAAAGCGACGTGACGGACGTTGATGAGCGCCATCGCCGATACCGCGAAGCGGAGACGCGTATCTCGAGCCAATTGGATCGCGACGGTTGTGCTGAGAGGGAAGCTGCTCTCTGCCGGGATGAGTCAGCCCGTCATGAAAGGGGTGATTTAAAGATAGATAAGAGACGCTGTAAAAATATCAAATATACTACTTTTATTACTTTTTTTTTTTTTTTTTTTTTTTAATGGTTTACACGAGACTCGAGGGTAGAAATTTTAGATGGAAAACTTTGCTGTTTTTCTCTCTTTTTTTTTTTTCTTTACCTCGTCTCAATTTGGAAAAGTCTTTGTTGTTCGCTCGCAACAACTTAGCGAACGTGTACGCTCGTTGCAGCCAATTTTCGTTCGAAAGACGAAATCAAACCTTAACGTTTAAAGCCACAGAGTGAATTATCGATTTCCCGAAGACAGAGAGTCTGTACAAGTTCGCGAACATCCTGCGCGTCTAGTCGACGTTAATAGCACCCAAGTTTGGCCATCTCACCCCACGGAATTCTGTTTTGCGCTTCTTCGTGACCAATGACCGCTCCCTCCCCCGATGGCGAAGTTTCCTAAACATTCCCAGGGCGAAAGTGACGCGCGCGCGCTATTCCCACCCGCTATTCCCCGTTCATGCGATGGATTTCTTGTTGTTATTGTGTTGCGTAATTGAGTCCGGTCGTCGGACACTCGTTACGACTGGATGCACGCTTCATTAACGCGCATTCAGCGCGACGATAATACGGCATCATCGAAATTTGGTCGATACTTGGTCCCCCGGCTGGAAACCATTAGCTACGATCGCTACAATACCAAATTAACAGCATTACACGGAAAGGAAGTGGCGACGCGTGTGAGCTTGTGCACGTTACATGCGTACACACATATCTGTCATCTCTATTCGTGTCTGTGTGTGTGTATATATATATATATATATAGTAACTAGACGAGACACCTCGTGTTTTGCGACAGCTAACGATCCGCGACGCCGGGATATATGGTCGCGGCGCAGTGCTCTCATGCCGATTGTAGGTACGGCGCTTCCGACGCGCGACCGATAAAACGATTTCTCTTCTTTCTTCCTTTTTTTTCGGCTCCGAACTGTGAAATATCGATTATGCGCGGTCGTTGGCACAGAAAAACACACTCGGGGATTCGACGGGACGTTCGAGAGTGCTTGCGCGATGTGATATCGATCGCTTTGCTTGCTCGCTTGCTCGCTCGCTCGCTCGCGGCGGCCGAGAGAGAAAGGCGCTTTTCGACGCCGATCGGTAAATCGCGAACGGCAAAATTTACTCGCGTTTGCCGCGACCGCAACTACATTCTCCCGTATATACGGAAAGCCGCCACGCAAATGGAGGATCGCGTGACGGGAAGGAGAAAGAGAGCGAAACACACGCTTGTGTGTGTACATACGCGTAACATAAATAAAGCGCTCCTTAACGCCGCGCCATTCCTATGTAAATGCACGCGCGCGCGCGCGCGCACAAGAGAGAGAGTACGTAGTACAACACCGAACAGATAATTTCGCGGTCTAATTTTAGCTCTCTCGCGGGCACAGATACGTCCGGTAATGTCGCGACATTCGCGCGCCGCACCGCGCCGCCGACCGACCGACCGTGTCACATTATCGATTCGACTCTCGCACTATGTAAATTGTAAAACGAGATCCGCGACATGGAGATTTTCCTCTTCAAGAAGAAATACAGAGAGAGAGAGAGAGGAGAGAGAGTCTCTCTCGCGGAGCTCGCGCTTCTCCGTCGTTGATGATTGCCGTGAAATGTGCTCTCGCTCAAAAAAAAAAAAAAAAAAATAGCGCGAGAGACCGAGAGTTAATTAGAATGTTCGCCGGCGAGAGATCTCGGGTTCTTCATCGCGCGCCGCACCACTACATCGAGAGATCTTCTCTTCCACGGAGGGAAGATTGCGAGAATTTAAAATCTCGAGTCATATTACCCAGATAGATAGAGAGCGAGGGAAAGAAAGAGATAAATAGATAGTTGTAATTGTCTCTTAATTAATGCTCAGTTAGCGCGTGATATTCTTGAGAAATTAGAAAAATGATGGCGGGAGAAGAATTGTTGACGTAACAAAGAATCGTAATTTCGTAACGTTTGGAATCGTAACAGCCCGGTGGAATTTCTCGCTTGTAATAAAACAGATAATAACACTAATGAAATTGCCGTTGATCGCGCTGTAAATTTTTATCCAACTCCGGAATCGCCTTCGGGGTGATAAATGTAAATTTATCGTCGCAATCATTGTGTCGACTTCAAAATCGACCTTAAAAGGGGTCGGTTTTATCCGCCTATTTTATGCGCTACTCGTCTCCCCCCCTCTCCTCCTTTGCTATTTGGTTTCCTCCTTTTTTTTCTCTTAAATTGAGACAGTGGGAGTTTCGAATAATCCCGAAAAAACCCCGGGCTATAAAGAGCGCGCCTCTGATCCCGATCCCGATCCTGATTCCGTATGCACCGTGTACCTATTTACGTGACATATACCTGGCCCATGAGGGCGCAATCTTCATTTTTCACGTTGCCGCGTGCGCGCCTAGCCTATGGGATCACGTAAATTCGGTATATATAAAGAGACCATGTACAGGGGAGAGTACATATACATATACTCACGACGATAGAACGAACGGAGAACTGAAAAAGAAAGAACGGAAAAAAAAAAAACGGAGAAGAAGACCTGTGTCGACCTTCCGCGACCAACCCCGGAGAAAGTTTACAGAGTGCTACTGCGACACGAACGAAAGGGGTTGAAAGCTGGACCCGAGCTAGACTCTCGACAACGGAGGAGACGGCGACGATGCCGCCGACCGACCCCTTTTATTCTTCTCCGGCCTTTCCCGTTTTCTGAGAAATTGCGTTACATTTGATTCACCGTCGAAATCGTTAGGGGTCTCGAGACCCGAGATAGCGACCCACGTTTTTCAAACCCGTCCTTGCCGGGTGCTATGAAAGCGGTCCCTTCTTCTCGGCATTCTTCTCTTTCTCTCCTTTCGCCCTCTTTTCCCTTCGTTTGTCTCAAATTTCAATTCGTAGCTTTCAGCCGCGCGCGGCGCACGGCGGGGCTTCGTGCTGTGTGTGTTTTCCGCATCTCACTTCATAGTCATTTCACGCTCTAACCCTCGGTATAACGTATCTGATAGTATGCGTCTCCGTTTTCATCGTTCACGTAGCGACTTCGTAAAACCCTTTGTTCACGACGAATCGATATAATTACGAAAAAAAAAAAAAAAACTGGACAACGAGTGGAACCATATTCCTCATTAAAATATTTTTTTGTGTTCAAATCATACACACATAAAAATCATACACAAATAAAAAATTATAACATTGATTCGATACGAAAATATGAAAAAAAAAAAAAAAAAAAAAACGTTATAAAATTACGTTTGGGAAGATTGCAGTCATAATTTTTTTTTTAAGAAATACGAAACAGAAATGAAAACCCACTTCAAATACGCTCCAATTGCTTGGCATAAATATAATCTTTTTTTTTTTTTGAGGTGATTTTTTCTTGACTTCTCTCTATCGTAAACATCGATTCGATTCAAATGTAAACCTCAGGATCTACGCGCGCAAGAGATCAAGCACGAATTTAAAATTCTTCTATTAACAGACGAATAATACGCGTCGACTTCTTCAAATATTTTCGTATTTACATGCCGCACCGCCTCCTCCTCTTCTCTTTCATTTCCCACAAAGAACTTAAATGGACGATCTGCTTTCTTTCATATACAAATTTCTAAGGCGTGCGCGCGCGCAGGAATTCTGGGAACACTCTTTCCATTCAAAATATCTAAAAACTGACGCGGTCGTTCGTTTTCCTTTTCATGTGTGAATGTTGCCGATGCAATGTAATTCTAAAAGAAATCTTTCATCCAACGTGCTAAATTCGAGGTGCGCGTTATCGTCGAAAATACGATGCATAGTAAAAAAAAAAAAAAAAAAAACGATGAGTAATACTCATCTGTGCGCGCCCAGACGGTTCTGATTTTTTAGCGAGTATCTCGTATTTTTTTTTTTTTTTTTTTTTTTCACAAGTATTCCCGACCGCACGAATGTCTGAAATTCATTTTAGTTCGTCCCAGTTTCCAGCACGCGTTCCTGTACACGAGCGAAAAATCAGACAACTTTTATAAAGGCTTATTAAAACTTCAAAGCTGCGAGAGAGTCGGCGATGCAATGCGCGCTTCTTCGCGCGCAAGGAGGAGAACGGTATTCGATATCACAAACCGACTCGATAACACGATTTTAATGATAAAAGATAAAATGCAAAAGGCAAATATGTTTGTCCCACTTTCGCGTCGTCCTCCGGAAAAGCGCAAATGCGCCCCGGAGCAAAATCTTTCTTTCCTCTTTCTCTCTTTCTTCCTCTTGGTTTTTGTTATACACGCTCGCGTGGAAGTATTGTCGTCGCGGATGGACGACCGCGACGACAACGACGACGACGACGACGACGCGCGGTGTCTTTGTAAATGCAACACTGCATCATCGCGACCGACTCTGTCTGTTACAGTACTTCGGGATGAGTTCCGCGCGGAGCCGCAGGACACGAGGGTCGCTGCCGGGGAGACGGCTTTGCTGGAGTGCGGACCGCCTCGCGGCCATCCGGAACCAACCCTCCACTGGAAGAGGAACGGCCACATAATAGACCTCGAAGCGACAAAACGGTGAGTTTTCTTTGTGACTCGCCCCCTCCCCCTCCCGCCCCTCCCCCGCCAGTCCACGGGTGTTCTCTTTGAGTCTCCGCGGCGCACCGACAACACACCGAACGGCGACGGACGGGAACACCGAAGCGCACGGACACGAAATTGCACGCCCGACACGCGAAAAAGCGTAATGATTAAATGCGGGCTATTTTGTGCGGTGTGAGGAGGGAGGAGATGACCTTTCCTCCGTTTTCTTCGCCAGCTGCTGGGAAAACGACTTCGAGCAACCGCGCCGCGGTGTGTAGCCGACCTTTTTCCCCGGTCTTTGTCCGACTAGTCTCTCGTCTCGGATCGTCGCAGCGCCGAACAGTAGAAAGACGAGATGTGTGAACTTGACTCTGAATGACTGCGTACGTCCGCACAACAATGTCTCAAAAATGTCACAATAATGTATCATTAATCAATAAAAACTCGCACTTGCTTGCGCGCGCGAGAAAGTAAAAAGCGATCAATTGAATTCACGGCGAAAAAACGGGCACTTCGTTAGTCCGCCGCGGCCGATTAATTCGATCTTGTCACCCGAACGCCGGAATAAAAGTGGAACCAATAATAAATACATACTCCGTTTGCAATTTGCGGGGCCCTTTAAAAGCGCGTCGCGTCCGCGCGCATATCGCCGTTTTTCAGAACCCATCCCCGATTAAATTGCGCGCGCGCACACACACACACACATGTGAGAAAGCGTCTCTATATACACGGAAAATTTCGCGCTATGTGTCTCCGCGTAATAATGTCGCGGCTGCAAGAGCAACTTTTACGCTCCGCGGGATTACGAGGCGGGGAATATCTACTTTTATAGACGTGAAAGGGAAAAAAAGAGGCTGGGGTGAGAGAGAGAGAGAGAGAGAGAGAGAGAAAGAGAACTCTGGATTAACTTAATTCTAACAGCGCCGACGGAGGTAAAAGGAACGTCGGGCGGGAAAAAAAAAATCGTATCAAACGCCGCCGCTAACGCGGATGCCGTTGGTTATCTCGCTCGAACCCTTCGCTTTTTAACCCCCCCTCCTCCTCCGCGTGGTCCCGTATCTCTCGCTTTGAAACGTGTCTTCGACGCGAACGAGAACATTTCGATGATTTTTTTCAACGGATATTTTCCCGGAAATAGCTTGCTAAGTTAAAACTCTCGTGTACACACGGTAACGGAACGCGAAGTGTCAAAGGATAATTTGTTTGATATCAACCGTCTCGTGTAGTAGCCCGTGCTATTTCTCTCCGTTTAGCTTGGAATTAAATAATTCGGCCGAATCCGCGAGAGAAAGATGGACGCGCAAACCGAATTCAAACCAGACCGCCGCGCGCGTCTCACGTTTGTGTTTCGGATTTAACGTTGTTTCATACTCTGTAATCGCGCGACACACGTCCGACCGACACACGTTGAATATTTCTCTATGCGGATTGTATATTCGGCTCGGTCGCGTTTGAAATTTTCATCAATCGCGGACAAATTTATTATACGGATCTATAGATTCGGTGATTCATTATAATGAATCACCGAATTTTCCCGCGCCGAAGTTTTAATAATAAATCACATGCGCGCAATTATTACATAATGTAAAGGGAGATATAGGCGCTCACGGTGCATAATCGATAGATGATGTGTGTGTGTGTGTGTCCCCCGCGTATATGTGCGCGATATCGTCTGGCAATTGCGATATTCGAAAACGTATGTGAACGAGAGACGCCAGAGAGGAGACTCGGGAGACTCGCAATATTCGGCGTTGGCAGGAATCGACGTAAATTCGGCAAGCGAATTTCTCCTTTTCTCCGTTTCTTTCTCTCTTTTTCTCGCTCGCTCTTCCTTCTCAGGCTCGAGCTTTTAAGGAGCGTACGCTTGCGCGGGTCTACCGTCGTCGTTGTAACGACCCGGCACACTTCCGCGCGCGCCTCCGCCTGCCATTCGTATCTTGGAACGGGCGATTTTTTTCTCCTCCCGAATCCCCCGTAGATCGACTCGATCAAACTTTCATGGGGCGCTGAACGCCTCTTAGTTTTTTTCGCGCCGCGATCTCCTGCCTTTCTCTCTCTCTCTCTCTCTCTCCTTCCTCGCTTTTCTCCCTGGTTTTCAGAAACGGCAAACCTTCTGCTTTCTGATCACCCTTGCGATCGACGAAACCGTCGCAGGGATAAAAAAAAAAAAAAAAAAAGTCTCATTACCGAAGTTCGCAAATGCGCGATGAAAAATGGCGGAGAATTAAAAGGAAATTTATCTGCGGATATTGCGCGTGCGCACGCTCGCGGATGAAAAGTTGATTATATATCGGAATGTAATTTATTAAGTTGATAAATGATTAATTGATTATTTCCCATTTTCTTTGTGCGGGATTTACCTTTGTACGGTTTATTACATTATTTCGCGTAATTGCCTCCATTTGGCGTCGCTTACACTCCCCGTATTGTACGCGTTGGCTTAACGCTTTCGGTGGGCGCCGCTGCGACACGTAAGAGCACGTGACAAACGATTTTCTTTTTTTCTTCTCCTCCCCCGCCCTCCCTTTCCTTTCCCTTTCGAATTTCCGAGGGGAGAAAAAAGAGGGAAAAGGTCGGGAGCGAGAATGGAGACGTTTTTTTTTTTCTGTGGCCTCTCCGAAACTAAACGAGACAAAACTCGCACTGCACACACTCGCTCGCTCGCTCGCTCGCTCGCTTCGACGGCTATTTTCCTCTTCTCTCTTCCCGTCTCGATCAATAGGGTACTCTCCTCACGGCGGCTCGCGGAAATCTCTCTCCCTCCCCCCCCCTCTCTCTCTCTCTTTCTCTCTCTCTTTCTTTCTTTCTCTCCCTCTCTCTTCCTCCTCTATCGTTCCCGGATTTACCGATGGAAGCCCGAAGCCGCGATAAATTAGGACAACCGATAGGAATTAAATCCGGCCGTATCGGAACGTCGAGACCGCGCGCGCGCGCGCGCGCTTCTCTTTTCCTCCCTTCTAACTACTACTCCCGTGGAAACGCGCGAACGGGAACAGGATAAAACGGAGAGAGCGACCGAAGAATGATCACGCGGAGAGGAGAGAGAGAGAGCAGATGGAAGAGGAGAAAGAGGGAAGGGAGCAGGAGGTAATCGAGCACCAAGCGACGCGAAAATTAATTGACACTATAAATTAGGGAGCGCGATCGAGAAAGCTATCGATCGATTGCGCGTCGTCGCCGCTTGCTCGCTCGCTCGCTCGCTTCATACGCGCGATATCGCGTGCATGTGTAACTCTCAACGAGACGGCCGTTTAATCTCGGGGCCGCCGACGCGCGCGGAAGAACGCGCGATTCCTCTGGATCGAGCGGTAGCGGAAAAGAGAAGGCGGAAGTCGGGAATGTCAAGTACGCAACCCCTTCGTCGAGTGGCGCGCCTTTGCTCGCACCTTATATATTCCCTCGCATAAATAATATCGGTGGGCGGGGGAATGGGCGGTCGAGTACGAAAACGCGTTGTTTCCGGGAAGTTTCTCTCTCTCTCTCTCTATCTCTCCGAGGAAAGGGAAGAGGGGTACAGAGGGCGTAGAATAAACTGCGTCTCACTGAGTGAACGATTAACATGCTCTAGGAGTACGCGAGAAACTTGGGAGAAGGGGAAACTGTGTCTAAGAAACACTATTTGTGTAAAACCAGCCTTTCACTTAATCCGACGTAATCGTAACGGAAGTTCAAACAAAACAAATAGGTAGTAGAGAAGCAGCACTTAAGACACGCGCTGTAAAACACAGGCAACAACAAGGATTGGAATCGAAACGCGCCAAGAGCCAATAAACTACTCTCGCGGTCGCGTGCGTATTAATAAAATTCAATTGGAACAAAATTGTGAAATAATAAAATTAACGCGAATTAAAATACAAATGTAATATCTATTAATGTATAATATACAAAACGCGATAACCTGTTATTGTAATAAATTGTTATGCGAGATATTATTAAAATATACATAAATTTCATTTCTCTGTTTAAATTGTTTTAATATTATATAATAAAATAGATAACATGAGAGAGAAAGAGAGATAATACGATTCGATAACACACACACACACACACACGCACGCACGCACGTTTGTAACAACGCGCATGTGAGATAATATCAAATAAAATTGCGAGATGTGTGAATAAATTTATCTTTTCTCTTTTTCTCTCGAACGCGCGAAGCAATGATAATACATTATGATGTGATAGCGTGAAATATATGAAAGATTTCTGGACCATTTCTCGTCTTCTCCCCCCCGGTTGCTTAAGCACGCCGTCGATCTTGCGGGCGGAAATTAATCGTCGTAATTTTCGTCGTCGCCGCTCTTATCGAATGGAAAACGTCGTCGCGTCTTGATTAATCGTTCATCCGCCGTTTTCAGGATAACCCTTGTGGACGGGGGCAACCTAATGATATCCGACGTGAGGCCGGCCGATCAAGGCAAGTACCAGTGCATCGCTGAAAACATGGTCGGCACCAAGGAGTCCGGGGTGGCGACCCTCACGGTAAACGGTAAGCGTTATCAGACGTTATCTGTAAGTTCGCGAATATATATATGCGTCTCACGGAATTGAGAGAAACGAATTAATGGATTTTTCTTTCGAGACTTTGAAGTCTCGTCGGTTCGACTTGGCGAAGTAAATTTCGATCGTTTGATAAATTCACAATTTTTGTCTCGTCTATCAATCTGATAAATAATGTGGAAACGTGAAAATTATTCATGTCTGAACTGTAGCAGAAAAATGTACAGCAGCGCTTTTATCATCCCGCGTCTCATTGAGCAAGTGTTGATAGATTTAATTAATTTTTAATTCCCATCGTTATCTTAGTGCGGAAATATCACATTTCTTTTTGAACTCGTCACGTTTTCGATCGTCATTCTGTACGCGTTTATTTCCATCCGGCCGCAAGATCGATAACAAAGAGAAGAATCCCGCGTTCGTTTTACCAATATGGACGTTGTTATTATTAATAACGTTCTAATTTATTTATCGGCTTGTCATTTATATGGGTCATTTATTTATTCAAACTGTCGAGCACTTCGCTGTAATTAAATCCGTCTTGAATAAATAATGAGAGCGAGTATCGGTCAGAATTTGCTATGGCGAGACTAAAGCCGAGAGATCCGATGAGAGGTCGCGAAATTCGAAATTTACATCCATGTTCTTTCGGCGTGTCCAATCCGGAAACGGTCGCAAGCAAGCAAGAATTTTCTCGTGTTCGCAGTGAAACCGTTCTTCCAAGCCGTGCCGTCGAACCAGACGGTTCTCACGGATCAGACGGCGGAATTCGTCTGCAGGGTGAGCGGCGACCCGACGCCAGAGATCCTGTGGCGGCGTAACGACGGCAAGATGCCAATAGGTCGGGCGCAGATATTGCCGGACAAAAGTTTGCACATCGAGCGGGTGACGCCGCAGGATCAAGGGACGTACATCTGCGAGGCGAGGAACGACGTAGGCGCGATATCAGCGAGCGCCACTCTTACAGTGCACTGTGAGTACCGCTATATAATCCCTGCCTCCTCGTATATCTCTCATCCTTCTCTTTCCGGCTGTGCGTACTCCTTCCCCTTCTCATTCTCTCTTTCTGTGTGTGTGTGTGTGTGTGAGGAGCCGCTCGGCCGTGAAATTAATTACGCGCCCGGTGCGCGATGATCGCGCGGTGACGAGCGAGAGATGAGAGGGGTCCGTTCTCTCTCCGCTTGCGCCAGAGGACAGAAACCAGACGCAATGCCGCCGCGTATTATCGCCGCGTATTATAAACGCACCCACCGACGAATGTGCATTCTGTCGGACGTCGACTTTTGCGGGTCCCGCTCTCCGACGCGCAAATTGAATCTGCGACTCGGAAAATTCGAACATGTTGCCGCGGCTCCCCGGAAGCAGGCGGGGATATATAGGGGTTGTTAAAGTGGACACGGTGCGGTAGTTAAATTAGTCCGAAATTTCTCGATAAATAACGCGCGATACGGATAATTGTGCGCGATAGCACATACTATTGTCTCTCTCTCTCTCTCTCTCTTTCTCTCTCTTTTCCCAGTTAGTTATTAAAATAAATACGAATATTATTCTCAGAACTTTATTTCCCATTGGAAGAGAGTGGGATTCTGTGTTCATTTCAGTTTCTATTTTCCAGAAGAAACGCAAGATTCTTTTTGTGTGGATTTTGACGCAAATATATCCGGGAAAAGAGAAATAGATAGAGAAAGAGAGAGAGAGAGAGAGAGAGGGAGGGAGGGATTGAGAGGATAAAATTTAATTCCAAGCAATGCGCATACTACCATTTTTAATCGGCAAACAATAGTAACACACAACAAAGATATAGAAACGACCTTAATTCTCAACCCGATAAATCGATTTGTGTGTTTCTTTAATATCTCTGTTGTTTTTGCATCGCAAAGAGAAAAAAAAAGTAAACTCATTACATTGTTTCTCCGTTGTTTTTATAAATATAATTCTCGAACTCGAACGTAAGAAATTACCCGCGAAATTAAACGCGCGGTGGATTTACTCGTGTGTGAAAAAAATAAAACCGGTCGGGAGGGCATTTAAACGGAGTGACGACCTTTTTTTTTTTTTCATCCTCTTGTCGCTGAACAAACGTATCCAGCCGTGCGAACAATCGAACCTGAACAATCGTTTGTCACACACAGCTCGACCCGTTTTCACCAACTTCCCCAAGGACGAGACGGTAAACGCCGGGACCGACGTTACCTTTTCGTGTGCGGCGCGTGGCGCGCCCAAGCCGTCGATATTCTGGACCCGGGAAGGTTCTCAGGAGCTAATGTTTCCCGGCCACACGTATCAGGGCCACTACATCGTCACGGAAGACGGAAGTCTGAGTATCAAGGGCGCCGTCAGGAAAGACGAAGGCCACTACGTGTGCAGCGCCATTAGTCAGGCCGGCGCCAGCACCGCGACCGTATTTCTTCAGGTATATAACTCTTGTGTGTGATTTACATCCCTCTCGCGGCATTCGCATGTGGTCTTGAAAATTGTTTTTCTAAACGTTAAATTTTCCTCTCCCATTCTACGCACGTATTTCTTTTTCAACACATACACGCGCACACATACACACTTTTTCTATTTTTTTTTTTTAATATTATTTAAAATATCTGTTGAATATATTTCAAACGCTCTCTTGTTGTGTTTTAATTAAACATTTTATCTTTAAACAGGGCGTTTCATCTTAAATGGAGCGTTAAAAACACTGATTATTTCAATACACCAGTTAACAATTACGCTTTAATATCTACCTGATAGCAAGAACAATGGGAGTTAAAGTCGCATGCTAAATAAGCGCGCAACAGTTTAAAATGTATTGCGAAGATAAATTCGCGTGTGCAAGAGAGAAACGAGCGTGTGCACATTAAGTGGTTCATTTTCTCGATACATATTTATATCGTCTCTTTCGCCCCCTCTCCTCTTACTTCCTCCTCCTTCTCGTCGCCACACGTTTCTCCTTCCGGATGAGTGCGGAATTACCATTCCTGCTGGTGCACCGCCGCGCGGTCCTCGCCCGAGGGGAGTTGCCCCACATTCTGAATAAAATTCTTATCTACATATAGGGAGTATTACAGCGATCAACTTTGGCGAATGGAAATTCCCGTAACTTCCTCGCTTTCGGAACGCGGCCGAAAGAGAGAGAGAGAGAGAGAGAAACTGAAAAAGCGTAATATAGAAAAGAAACTTTTTGAATTACATATTTTTGCGCGCTCCCATTCGACCGAACTCGGCGGATGCGATATATGTGCTTAATTCAGGAGAGGCTAACTGTCGGGCTCGATTCGTACTTTCCAATATTTTGAGACATTAGAGCGGGAAAAATGCGAGTTTGACAAGTTCGAGACAATTCCGGTTGTTCGATCGGCAAACTTTTTAAATATCAGAGAAGAAGAAAAAGGATAAACTTGAACTCACGTGTTTGAGATATATACATAAAACTCAATCCGTTAACATCAGAATATCTGATTTAATAAAAAAAAAATAATAATAATAATAAAATATTTATAAACTTCAATTTCTCCGTAATATCGCTCCGCTTATTCGTCGTTTCAAACGATTACATCCACCGAGAGTCGAAAGTTGAAATTTATCTCGATTGTTCGAGAAGCGGGCGAATTCTGTACTCATCTCGTTCCAAAAAAAAAAAAAAGAAAAAAGAAAACGCGGAATCGAAAAGGAATCGCATGGCACACGGCCAGCCGCGACCGTACGAAACAGATTCCAAACGAAATTTCTCGTGCAGGTGACGTCGGTCGAGGAAACGCCGCCGCCCATAATCGAGCTGGGACCGGCGAATCAGACTTTGCCGTTGAAGAGCGTCGCGTCGCTGCCCTGCCGGGCGGTCGGTACACCCACGCCTCGGGTTCACTGGCACAAGGAGGGCGTGCTGGTGCGCCCGGGCGGCCGTATCACCATGGCCATCAACGGCACGCTGTTCATAGACGATCTGCACGCCAACGATTCCGGTCTGTACACCTGCATCGCGTCCTCCGAGTCCGGGAACACCTCGTGGTCGGCCTATCTGACGGTGAGCTCGGGCGCGAGCTTCCACCGAACGCCCGACATCTCGGCGCTGCCGCAGAACCCGAGCAAACCGCGCATAGTAAACGCCACCAGCAACTCCGTCACCCTCACGTGGAGTCCGGGTCACGAGGGTCAGAGCAAGATCATCGGCTACAATATCGAGTACTACAGCAGCAACCTGAACACCGGCTGGGTGGTGGCGGCCGTTGGTGTGCTTGACGATATCTACACTGTGAGTACATCGACAGAGAAAATCGACAGCCTGAGAATCTTGACCCCTTTTCTTGGTACTTATACTCCGCGTCGAGTTTCAACGACCCTTTCGAGTGGCTATTTCCAGCTTCCCCTCTCCTTGTGCGCGTCGTTTCCTATGTTTATAGCGCGTATTGTTGGCGAAGGCGGTTTGCCGGTCTATGTACGTGCGGTATATTAGATAAAAAAAAAAAAAAAAAAAGAAGAAAAGAAAGAAACTACGGATCTAAATTGCTCGATGTCTAAATTTAAAAGGTTCGTGCGTGCGCGTTGAAAGAGTAGCGACGTAATAAAAAGGCTGAAGAACCTAATCCTACAAAGCTTTGTGCGTGAACACGAGGGATACTTGAATATCTCTCTTATTAAAGGAGCATTATGTACTTTATATCTTATTGTTACACGGCGCGGTCTCTCGTAAAAAGAAAATAAATCGCGTTATAAAAAAAGCGCATATAGCGGAAACAAACAAGCACTGCCGAACGTATGTGTAGTTACGTAATGTGTGTAGTAATTGATGTTTCGATTTTGCTCGTCAAGCTAACGAATCGGATTTTCCCGCTCTGCTCATCAACAGGTGACAGATTTAAAGCCGGAGACCAATTACGTTTTCCTAGTACGGGCGGAAAATAGCCACGGGCTCTCGCTGCCCGGACCGCTGTCGGACGTGGTGCAAACTACTAACGTAAATCAGCATACGGTGCCGCAAGTGGAGCTGACTCGCGCCCGAGATCGGCTCAACAGTGAGATTTTACATCTCAAAGAGGTCTTGCCGTTAAGCAGCACCAGTGTGAAGATCACGTGGGACGTAAGTCAGCCACCTTTCCATATTCGATTTATCTTTCGCGACAATAGCGCAAAAAATTTTCCAACTAGATGGAAATCGTGAAGTTCGAAAACATTTCGAAAGTGAGTATTTCATGCTCTACCAGATTTTACGTCATTTCGAGAGCACGCGTTTTAATTAAACTTCGTCTTTTCCTTTACCCTACTATCTCTCTCTGTGACTCGCTTGAAATAAAAAACAGGGGATACAAACGAATGATTTTTAACTTCTGTTTGAAAATAAAACGACAAAAATACACGCGCAATGTTCGAGACAATCTGACGCGATGACCGGAATTGCAAAGCATCGCGCAGCAACAATAGCGGGAATTAGAATAACATAATGGAATTTAAATTTTAGATTCTCGGCGCGGCGGATTTAGTAGAGGGTCTCTATATACGGTACCGCGAGGTATCTGACGAGAAACCGGAATATCAGATGGTCACGGTGCTGAACGCCGGCGCCACCAGTTACGTGCTGGACAATCTGAAAAAGTATACGCGCTACGAGTTCTTCCTGGTCCCGTTCTACAAGATAATCGAGGGCCGGCCGAGCAACGTAAAGCTGGTCACCACTTTGGAGGATTTACCCTCGGGCGCTCCCGAGAACGTTCATGTGGGGATGATAAATATGACTTCGGCGTTCGTGCGGTGGTCGCCGCCGCCGAAGAACACTCAGAACGGCCAATTGATCGGCTACAAGGTAAGGATCGATCATTAGTCTTGCGCGTTACGGTGTTCTCTTTGCGACAATATATTTATTTCACTGTCGATTTTCGCATCCGCTGATTCAGATTCAGATCAAGAGCAATAGCAGTAACAAGATCCTGGGTCAGATGTCCTTGAACGCGTCCACCACGTCGGTGATCATCAACAGTCTCACCACCGGCGGTTTGTACACGGCGCGAGTCGCTGGACAGAACCGCATCGGCTTCGGTCCTTATTCCAGTCCGATATTGTTGAACATGGATCCTGGACAGCTAACGCAACTGCCACCGCGAACCGATCCCAGTCACGGGGGCGCGTCCGTTGTCAGAGAAACGTGGTTCCTCGTGCTAATAATAACGATGATATTCACTGTGATCGCCGCACTGCTGGGCGCACTCTATGTTAGACGCAGACAAGCAATGAGCAAGCAACTGGGTCATCTTAACGTGCCCGTAGGCACGGCTAATGATATATGTCAGCTGAACAAAGATACGCTCTGGCTGGAACGTGGCTGGCGGCAAACCAATACTCTCCAGGCCACTGACAAGGACTGTGAGACCAAACTGCTGAACAATCAGCACATGCTGGCAGCGGGCATAATGGGAATGGCTGGCTCGGAATACGCCGAGGTGAATCTCACGACGTTCTACAACACGCGCAAGCAAATGCAGGCGCCGCCACCGGAACCGTACGCGACCACAACGCTGTGCGTGGGCAGTCGCAATTCCGATTCGATCGAAACTAGTTGTCAGAAGTCAAACTCGAGCGACTCGTGCCTAAAACCGGACTACTCGAGTCTGGACTCGAATCAAGAACCGAACAAATCCACCGTGTCGCCCAGTAGCGACAACATGAGCGGAGGCGACGCTACGTACACAGACGAAAACCTGGACATGCAGAGGCGGCAGTTTAGAATAGCAGGCGCCGCGGGCGGTGACGCGTCCCAGTCAGGTATGCCGATGCCTAACTGGTGTGACATGTTACCACCGCCACCAGAGCATCCTCCGCCGCTAGGCACGTCGATAGCCGCAGGTCGGATGCATCAACAACAGCAGCAGCAACAAGTGCCGTTCAGTCCGCATCTCGGCAAGAGAAACGTTCAGAATGACTTGGATCACTGCGGCACTGGTGCCAGCTCGGGTAATCCGCAAAGTCCACCTACCCCGCCCATCAGGGTGGCCAATAGTTTTAGTTCGTCGCCGACGCCGTGGAGCAGCGGCGGACAGAGTCAGCATTCGGAACCCGGTGGTCTCTCGGTATCGAGCGGTCTTCAACTACCGCAGGGCAGATACACGACGTTACCACCGCAGACGAATCCGCCGCCGTTGCCCACGTTTCCACAAGGTTTCAATCATTACGATTACAAGAACCAGGAGAACGAGTACGAGAGCGGTTCCGTTATCTACGGACATCATCAGAACGGTCTTTCGGACGAGTACAGCGTTCGCGACGCTGCGTTCGCACGTTCCTCGAATCAGCAATCGCACTTGTCGTCGTCGGCGATGAGCGAGGAGCTGTATCGGCACCGGGACGACGTGTTTCACAACGACAATCTTTATCAACCCGAGAACGACGAGTGGGATCGGAAGTCGTGCGACTCCAACACGCATTCGGACGCGTGCTGTTCGTGTTCGGAGTCGAGCTGCCTGTACGCCGACACGATACAGTACAGCGCGCAACAGTACGGAACCGGGTGCGGCCACAGCGGAAGCAGAACAGGCTCGCGGAACAGAAGTAACAGGAGCCCGCGAAGAAGAAATAGGACGTCGTCGCCCACGTACAGTAGCGACAGCAATTATTCGTGCATTCCGCAAAGGCAGTGCGGAAGCACGAACTCGCAGGAGAGGCTGAGGCATAATCGTAGCAAAGGTGATCATCTGATGTTTGAAAAGCGACGAATTAGCTCGTCGCTCTACGGTTTTAATTAAGTATTATCTTGATCGCTTATATTCGAGCCGCGTTTTCTCGCAAGTCAACACATCTTTAATGCGTTCCGTTGACGTTTATCCCTTTCAGACAAACTGCCTAACTTTTCGAGAACGGGCGGCTACAATTCATCGGCCTCAAACACGATGAGCAGTACGGGCAGTCAACGATACAATAAGCTAAATAATATCTTTCTCAGTGGCAATAACCCGAACGCTCCGGCGGAGTCTAGTCGACTGGGTGATCACCGTGAGAGTTAAACTCTGGACGTTAGTAAGTACAGGACGTGCCTGAACGAACGGCCTTCGATCACAACGAACGATCGCAGAGAGAGTCTCGGCTACGGGAAGCCGTTTCGCCAGTCATCATCAGCGAAAGGTGTCGCGGACGCCTCACACGAAAATCAAGTTCGAGATTAAAGCGCGAACTGGTGTATTTGTCTGTCGATTATACGCAATCTCGTTAAAATCCCAAGTTCGCTAAACAGCGAACAAGAATCTCGTTCCTTTTTCGCGTCTCTTTTATATCGGGTATAAATAGATTTCACGAGGGACACCAGGAATATTCCATGACTGAGAAACGCTCGCGTTTTTACGAAACGATGGCTCGTAGAATTTTTCCTATGTTTGTACGACGCGCAACAAAAGTCTTCTATTCGCGAGAGAGAGAGAGAGAGAAGGAGAGAAGCACAATTTCGAGACACTCGAGACACTCAAGAATTGCAAAAACGAACTCCGTGTGCGATTGACGTTCGGCGACGACGGCGGCGGCGGTAAACGCGCCGCGATAATAAACGCTCCCGTTTATGTGCGCGCGACGCGCTCGCACTTCGTACTCGGTACTCAGACAAGGGCTTTCAAATGAGAAACTAAAAAAAGATCGCGTAGTATTAGTTTCCTTCGAGCATACTCTGCCAAATAGACTGACTAAAGTATCATTGGATTTTTTTTTTTTCATTTTGTACAATGTTGAAAGAATATTAAAAAAAAAAGCAATCCCCATTTTTGATATTAAGAAGAGGAAAGAGAGAGAGAGAGAGAGAGAAGAAAAAATGAGCTTTCTTCTTGCGAATCTGCTATCACACGCCACGTTGCGCGCGCTTCTTTTTTAAAGCGAACATTTAATCTCCGAGTGGCCACGTTAGAATCTCAAATCTCAGACTAGAGTATTTCTTTAAATTTATCGCTCTGTACTGCCATGTATACTGCCATTCCCGCTGATGTTCCACGCGTTAGTAGCAAGTTAAGGTACACTGTTGTAGTTTGATTAAGTTTATTATTCTTCACAAGTGACGACTATAACGAAGTTTGTTGTCGAGTTCCAGTTTTTCGACGAAAGGTCTCGCGCAACCGCTCCGGGATTAATATCGGGGGGAAGAAAAACGCGAATGTGTGACATTTCACAGATTGTCACAATGTGGCCGAATAGCACACGATGAGGAGAATTATTATACGCGCGGGTAACGATCCGCTCGAGCGCGAACAAAGAATTCGAGTGGCACGTATTGAAGTACGTACGAATTAAGCAAATATAGTTTGTCATTGTGAGATTTGATCACGTTAATGTTACTTGACAACTTTTGGAAGTTAAAATCAAAATCAAATTTAATTCAGACAGAATTCGAGCACCGCTTTTAAAATCCGTAAGAAAATAATATTCGATTTTGCGACAAGTGGATCAAGTTTATTTTTACATGTTCGCGCGAGATTGTGCGCTCGAAGAAAACTCCACTGTGTGAATCACATCGTAGCAATAATAAAAGTATACGTTATATCGCGTTTGTTTGTGAAAAAAAAAAAAAAAAAACGAGATTTTGCAAATTTTTCGGAACTTGTTTCCTCTTAACGCACAGTGGCTTTGTTATCTTTGAACTCTTCTCTCGTTATCACGGTGACACACACGCACACACACACACACACACATACATACAGTCCGAATAATCCATTGTTGTTCGGTTTTACGTGAAATAAACCTGTCGATTAACTGCGTTTGCTTGTTACGCACACGAAGTAATCCTTTCGTTACGGTAATTATTGTTTGTTTGAAAAATTTTAAATTTCCGAGTAGAAAATTGCTTTTCCCCGATTGCGAGATTTAAAATATCGATATCGTATCGCGGCTCGCCGATACACAAACAGTATTTGCAACGTTCACGCTCTATTTCTGGCGCTGAACCAGTCCGTTCGATTTTCCGAGAGCCGCCGGTATAATAACATTACCTCATCCGCATCCCATTTAGACGGTTTAAACACTCGCGCGGGATCAAACGGTCGCCGTGGAATGTGAATAGGCGGCATCTTACCAGGCAGGTAAGATCGCATAGTCGCGATCTTAATATGGACAATTAGAGGCGGATGATTACAGTCGTGTGTCTCTCTCCCGGTATACGACGATACGACGAGATATAGGCGGGCGTAATTGTCGTGGCGAAAGGATTTAACGTGTCGCGCTCGACGTCGTCGCGACCGATCACGCTTACAAAGCTCTTAATGGCGTTTATTTTCAACAGCCTGTGTATTATTGTATTATCTATACAATGACGAATGAGGCGTATTATTTTGGATATAACGTTCCTAAATCCTAAGGCAAACTGGAGGTCTAATTTCCACAAAGAAGAAGAAGAGGAAGGGTGAGACGTATAATTCTTCCAAAATAAATGCACGTAATGATACGTTTAACGAAACAAAGTAACAATAAAAGAAAAAAGACGCGTAATATATATAAATATAAATATAAATATATATATATATATATATATATCATATCACATACACACACGTACACATACAAATGGTCCTTGTATAAATTGTACAAAGTTACTCTCTCTAACGAGATTTTAGTCATTAGTTATTAATTTATACGTATCAACTGAACTCGTATTACGTATAAGTAAGAGAGAAGCACACGTATAAAAGTATCTCATGTATTCTATAATTATACACGTGCACGTGACACGAACTGATGTGTGTAAAAAAAAAAAAAAAAATTAAAAAAAAAACGAAAAAAGTGAGAGAGAATGTGCTCGCGAAAAAATGTGCGCTTCGAAGCTGTCGACGACAGTGCCGATATGTGAAGAGTGTGTTATTCTCGAACGCGTACCTGATTCCGATTTTATCGGATATTTTCGTCGCCGCTTTAATTTCATCCATTCTACGACGCAGGTAATTATAGATGTGCGAATCGTAAATTTAAATAACCTGGTGGTCGCATTTTCGGATTAAAATTTCGATATTATTGTCAAAGGTCAGCGAAGATAAAAGTAAAATGAAGAAAAAAAACTCCCTCCCCCCCCCCAAAAAAAAACTGTTGAAACAAAATGAAAACTATAATGAGATCACAAATCCGCAAAGTAGCAGAAGAGAGAGAGAGCAGTATAACGCGATACTGATGCGCGCGCGCGCTTTGAGAAATTCTCGTCACTTGAAAGATGGCATTCAAGACTCTTTTTGTGCTTCCTCTACTTGCATATTTATCTTTTGATTTTCATTCGCGAGAGACTTGGGGATCGAGAGCGCAACGAAATGTATTTGCATTCGTAATGACCGACTTATTGAGAGCGCGTTTTGCGAAACGGCGAAGAAGAATTGCATATTATTAGAGCCGTGAAATTTTACTGTCGTCATTCTTCTTTTTGAAACGCACATTTTTAATAAGAGAGCGGGAAGAGAGAAAGAGAGAGAGAGAGAGAAAGTACGTTAAATCGCGTCAATTCGTGGGATTTACGACAACGTTGTCGTATTTGTCGCGGATGATTCCGGGACAGCGCGCATCTCCTGCGCGCGATCTTTAAAGACGCGTTGAACCGAAATTAGAACCGAACCCATCGCCCAGAAGTAAAAGCATCTGCAAATAAAATATAGTCACCACTACAGAAGAGCGTCGCTTGAGAATTTTATTTTTAAAACAAACTTATTTGCATCTATGTAAATTATCAAGCAACGCGTCGTGCATACATTTATTAAATGCATTTTAGCATTTATTCAAATCGCAACGTTATTTTTTTTTTTCCGGCGTTTTGCGACACTTTGTTACGGGAACTACAACCGGGACGCGATTACATTCGTCTTTCAAACCGTCGCTCGGAGATCGGAGAGCGCTGTTTCGAGCATCCGCTTAAAATCAATAAATTATCGCGATAAATTATCCGCGAAACTCCTTCTTTATGTACATACGCGATTGAAAACGAACGTTTTTTATACGCAGTTTTAAGGCACCCCGTTGGAATTTGATTTTTTTTTTTTTGTTTCAACTGCGACGTGCGAGCGAAACTTTCCGCCGTTCGATTATCTTTTCTTCTTCGTAACGACGTCGTCGCGGAGAAACGGAGGATTGTGGCTTTCCTTTTGTACGCGAATTTACTTATTATACATTAATAACATTAATTACGAATTTCGGACTAAGTGACAAGTAACGAAGAAGCGTTATTATTTGTGACGGCGTGCCTCGCGCGCGTCACAAGGCGAAAAAACTCACTTGGTTACATGAACTCGTTTAACGACGCGTGGCGAATCGCTCAAATTTGTTATAATATATGTACACAATACGATTAGTTTCACTCGGTCCGAAGCCGAGCAAGCTGCCTGAATAGAGAGAAATTTATAATTCCACGCGACATATACTATTTGTTCAGACATTATACACACGCACAACGTAATTTATTCACTGCCCTATGTAAATTTCCATAAAAAAAAAGTTACACACACAGACCGAGAAATATTGATCTCTTTTTTGGAAAAAAAATTAATTAACAGAGATACAAATTTGTTAAAAGGCAGACACATACACACACACACATACAGTTGAACATAAGGTCTATCTAGTGATAATACAATTACGTAGTGATGTAAGTATCCCGGTGTATAAATTTACTAGCACGTGACAAAGTATTCTCACGTGTGAGTAGATTTATATTCGACAAAAAAAGTCCATCCAAACAGGCGAGGAAATAAATAACGAGTAGAAGAGAAGATATCATATACATATGATATACTTTTAGGCTAAAGAAAGGGGCAATTGTCGAGAGAGAGAGAGAGCGAGCGAGCGAGCGAGAGAAAGAGAGAAAGTGCGAGAGAAAGAGTAGAGACTACTAACTACTACTATAAAGAAGGAAGCATCTCATTAAACGTAATTAGATAGAATGTAATTTAAGTATCCGTCATCACGTTACGAGTGTGTGCGTCCGATGCGAGCTCGCGCGGCTAAAACAAAAAAAAAAGACAGAAAATTTTCCTACGACTGCGTTCTCTGTCGTTCTTTCTTAGTTCTTTTTTCGCGGCGAAAAAAAAACGATGTAAATATTATCTTCAGTATTTTAACAACAAAAACGTGCGAAGTATTTGAAACGCTTGACATTTGTTTCGACATCATCAACTGATGAAACAGATTGTTTACGTCTGCCAGTTACCTGATAAAATTCTGAAGAAAAATTTGTGCGTTCTGTCGAGGATGAGAACGAAAGAGACGACGAACGAAGAGACGACCTGCTGCCGAGATTGCGAGTGAAGAGTATATAATTCGTTCGCAAGTGTGTTCAACTCGCTGATTGGAACCTCCGCGCGATCTCGGATCGGCGACGATGCGACACGCGCATCATTCGCGAGAAGCAATGATCGCGCACGAGCGAACGCACGCGCGCACATTGCGAAATATCTCTTCGAAGGCTATGGAATCGTGACCCTTTCGGAAAAAAAAAAAAAAAACAAAAAACAAGCGCCGCATCTTCATTCCTAAATGATCAGTGATTCAGCCAACGGACCTTTTGCTGCCAAACCATCGTATCAATGCGCGAAGGAATGAAAAGATAACGTATTATTTTTATAATTTGTCATCTTTGTATTGTTGTTACGATGGTTGCGTGGAGACTTGTATAAAGAAAAACAAAAATTGCAGTAGCTTTTAACAAACTCGAGATATGTGTACAAGAAAGTAAACGCGCAAACAAACGTGAAACACGAACACACAACATTGAACACACACGTATCCAAAAAAAAAAAAAAAAAAAGTTCACGATCGATCGATCGATCGTTACTGTTTTTTGTAGAACTGCCATTTGCCGTTGAACACACGGCACGGTGTGGAGCGATTGCATTAACGTTAAGGCGAAATTACAACAATCTGTAACGGTGTCGAACTTTCGTCACTCGCCGCGAAGAATGTTCACCGGACACGTTTCGTACACGATGATTTATATATATATATATATATAATATATTATATATATATCTCTCCATCTTTATACGCGAATTATGCCCGCTGTGTGCTCGTTTGAGGTGAACTTCCTTCCCGGACTGCGAGATTGTGAAGAAAAAAAAACCCAAGATTCCTCGGAGTGCCAGAATCGCTGACGTTCTCTCTTTCGAATTTTTCCTTTACGATGTTTTATCGATATGTACCCGGTGTTTTATACACGCGTTTACACACACACATATATATATATATATGTATATATATATACATACATATAAATAATATCTATTTATAAAAAAATATTTATAAACGTATATTCATAAGTGTTTTTTTACGTGCTTTTTTACTTAAAAAAAAGAGCGTGCGAATTCGCGGCAAAACGATGATCTGACGATTTTTCTGACGCGATAAGAATGGCAGAGACTCTGCACTCGGAGGATCGCTTAGGCTGTTAGAGAGCTAGAGCTACGTAAACAATAATCCATATCATTAAGAAACACGAAGTGTAGCGGTTTCGAAGAATCGGAAAACGAAGAGACAAGAGAGTGAGTGAAGAAAAGAAAAACAGATACGATAGTTGTTTTTTATACTCGTCTCTCTTTCAATTGCATTTTGCAAACGGGCCGCGCAAAACGTGGAGACGATCTCTCTGCGGACACCGTGTGTATTTAGCTCAATCTTTCCTTTTTATATTGTGTAAATACAGCGGATAAAAAAAAAAAAAAATAAACATTTTGATATAGTTAATTTTATAATTTATTTACTACGGGAGAAGGGAGGGGGAGGGGAGGAGAAGAGACGCTGTATATAAACGTGTTGGAGGGACCGGGAAGTAATGTTGTTTTTCTTTCGTTATTTGGCGGTCTCTCGAACGCGCCTTTCTTCGTCGTCACGCGCGAGTGAAATCGACGATTTAAAAAAAACAAAAAAAAGAAAAAAGAAAAAAACAAAAAACAGCAGCGTACATACTCTACACACAGAGGACACACGTTACACACACGATTATACATAGAGACATGTACACGCGCACGACTGTAGATAATTTGTAACAGTTGCTATTGTCAAGTACCACGTACACGTATAAAGCAACATATGCTGATATATATATCATTGCATATTATACTGATAAATACGATTAATAAAAGGTAATGTTGAAAAATTCAAGTGGTTCGCGCATATTACACCAAATCTTTTCGTTTATCTTTTCTTTCGCGCGACGCAATTTTGTCGATCGTTCGAAATACGCCAATTTTATTTTTTCCGACATTTTTCTGTTTCATCTTTGCAGAGAAAACACAGAGAGAGAGCAGAAATTTAAGAAGCTGAACTAAATATGTAGATAAAATATTTATATATATATATATACACATATGTATAAATACAGAATACATTTAATACATACAATTTTATCTCTAATTTATTTTAATGTGTGTTTCAGAATTATATAATGTTACTTACTATTGAAATACGAACAGATATATATTTTAATTGTCACAATTTATTATTATATGAAGCAAACATTACAGTCTGTAAATTTTTTTCTTTCATGTGTTATCTTTGCAACTTGGAATTGTCTTTATAAGAATGTGAATGTTTTATATATTTCTGCAAAATTGATAAAATTAACCACACCCACCCTTCTTACAGCAAGAACGTTTTGGCGGACGATATCCTCGAGTACTGTCACCCATTAAAGGATTATATTCTGTAAAAATGTTTCGCATCTTAAATATTACGTATCATTTGAATTTATCACAAAAATAAGACTCAAAACAAAATGAAATTTACCTGATTTGAATGATTTTGACTTGCCACTTGACGTGCCAGGTTGTTCATTATCAGACAAAGAACCTAGTCTTTCACCTACTTTTTTATTTTCCAATAATTTGATGACTTTCTGTCTTTTTTTCTCTTGTTCCTATAAACAAAAAAAAATAGATGTTACATACATAAATATTTTTGTAAATGTGCAAATATAAATTTGCAAGAACTGTTGCTAGAACAATATACCTCTTCCTGTTTAATTTTGGCTAAAGCAGCACTTTTAGCATATGCTTCTTGCATTTTCTGTCGTGCCAGCTCTACATTAGCAGACATCTGTGGCAGATCGTCTATTTCTGTAGACACAAAATGTATTTACTTGCTTTTTGTCTATCACACACTTTTGAAAACAAAATTATATATTTATTAATACTTAAATTTATTGACTTACTTTTGGTAAATGCATCATTTGTTTGGTTTTTCGCCAGCCACTTTTTGTACCTCTCCTGAATATGTGGAAACGCGTAAATCGCGATAATCGCAAATCCTACAAGATACCATCCCACAGAAGCTACTGGGGTCCAAACTGAAATACGAAAAACACTGGTTTCCACAAACATGACGCAGCTCAAAGAAAACTACGTTTATTAAATAAACTTATTAAATAATATGTGTTTAGCTATAGTGTGTTATACTTACTCATTTGGAAATAACTCGAATGTTCAACGTGCTCCATGTTCCCAGATGATATTTGAGAAAATATTTTCAAAAACAAATTAACTTGTATATCACATTACGCGAAAACGGACATTTCTCTCTCACCGACCAACTGCTCGATCCAGCTCGATCTTTGCTCGCAACTTTCGCAAACTTCCTTGTACTTACTTTGTAAAACGCAATAATCATTCATGCAGTATGTATGACAGAAAGAAGACTTAAGGCGGTGTTCCATTGAATTCTGTGACTGTGATTGGTCGCGCTAGTTCCGTGGATTCCATTCCGCTATAAAATTCCGCTTAATGGAACGCCGCCTTTAAGGAAAAGAGGAAAACCAATACGTGACTAAGTCACGTGGCTTTACTATAGTCATGTCTTAAAAAACGTGCAGGGAGGAGAGAGAAAACTATATACATATATATAGTTATATATATATATATATGACAGAGAAATGTTTCATTAACAATATTTACAAATGGTTTTTTCGTACATATACATATGTGTACAAGTTAATTTCGCTTCAGTATCCGTATTTTTCGTTAAGACTTGTTCTTCCATCTCCGGATTGATCTTGCGGCGGCACCCACGTTGAATAATCTGCCGAATAAACATCTTGGTCGTATTGTTTCTTTGCACTCTTCGACTTCTCAAATTTTCTATCCTTTCTCCGTTTTTTATCATTTGCAATTTCATTTTCCTGTTTACTTGTGTTCGTATCTTGAGAAACAGATTCCAGTCTATCGTTGGTTTTCGTGCTGTCTTTCAACTCCGTTGTTTCATTATGTGATGTAGAATCCTCGTCTTCGGATTTATGTACATCGACATCTGTTTGCTTTTGGTTTACGGTAATTTCTTCTTTTTTGTCTGTTTCTTCTTCTTCATTATCATCTTCCTCCTCTTCTTCTTTCTCATTATTACTATTTGACGACTGTATCCTCTCAGAAATGTTCTACAAAATTGCGCGCACACATTTTTATCGATTTTAATCACAGAATCATTCACAAACAGAAGAAAAGTAACAATCGCTTACCTTCGCTTCAAAAAGTTTCCTCCTTTTCTCAAGTTGGGAAATTTTTCTCGTAGGTTTCGCTTCTTGTTGCGAATCGTTTTTACTTTCCGCTTGTACTTTGCTAACAAGAGGAGGCAAGTCGGCCGGTTTTGTAAGATTTATCAACTTGATTAGATTCATTTCTTCCTTACGCAGATTCTGTAGTTCTACTTTCATTTTCGTTATATCGCTTTTACTTAAAGTACACGTATTCAGACTGGACATGAAAGCATCCAGTGAGTCCTCACTAGATTCTTTTGTCTTAGTATTGATTCCCTGTGCTTCTTTTAAGCGTTTATTTAATTGCGAAATTTTATTTACAATATTGTTATGTTTTTCAATCTGAAAAAAATAAAATAAAGCGTTATATTAAATTCACTTATAAATGTTCTTAGAAAATAGACATAAAAAAAGAAACATTTGAAACGAGCATTACCAGTGAACTATATGTCTCGACTTTGTCCTCTAATTTTCCAGCTAGTTTCATTCTCTGTTCACGTTTCCTCTCTATTGTTCCCGTTCTGTCCAGGAAATTATCTTCATCTGAATCATAATAATCTTCCTCCTCCCAATTTCTTTCTTTTTTTCTTCTGCTCTCTATAATAAATAAATTATAGTACTCTTTCCAAGAAACACATAAAGAATCTTATGCAAATATAAAAGTGTAAGAATTGAGAAAGCAATTGAATAAGTAAAAATATTATTTATTCGTAACATGATACGTTACCATGATTAGCTTGTCTTAGTAATCCGTGTCTGTCTAGAATTCTGCAGGCTTCTAAAGCACATTGAACAACAGATTCTTTCTTCTTTCCTTTTACAAGAGCTTCTGCTTTTACAAAACGACCACCAAAACATTCTTTGGGTAAACTAAAATGGTTTTAGTTATTTGTATAATATAGTTACAGAAAAAATATTAAAACACACACACAAAATATGTTTATGTGTTTTAACTTTACTTACTTTATCCAACACAAAAATTGACCTATGCCTCTTTCTTCCACTTGATATTGCAAATCATATCCTTCTCTCTCAAACCAGCCTCTCAATGTTTTCTTAGGATCATCTAAATACAGTTCCTCATCTGCCACAGCATAAGGATTTTCTGTCAGATCTGTTTCCTCATCGGCATCTTCTCCCATTCCCCAATCAATGCCTTCATTTTCTGCTGCCTGTCTTGCTCTCTCTTCAGCTTCTTCTTGCTCTAGTCTTTTGATTTCTTGTTCTTGCAATTCTCGCATTCGTTTTTCCTGTACATTGAAGTGTTTAAGAATTTATATGATAGTTTTGTAATAAGAATATAAACTAATAAGTGTATTCGGTAACAAAATATTGTAAACATTTGATTATAGAAGACTAATTATTTATAACTTTTAATTACAAAAGACATCAACCTTCAGCTGGGTGACAGACAATTCAGATTCCTCTTCCACATCATGTGAAGGAGCTTGTAAGATGTATTTCCTCTGACTACAACCAAATTTAATCATATGACCGCCATGCAACGGAACATAGGTTCTTGCTTTTATACGATGTCCGTTCCAAAATGTCCCATGTGTGCTTCCTAGATCGTACAAATAAAATCCTTTGGAATGTTTTTCATCTTCCACTGCTCTGTATTGAATAACAGCATGGTGTCTTGATATGGTTGGATGTCCAAGTGACAGATTGCACAAAGGTGATCTTCCTACCACATGAAAGCTTTTCTCCGTTAAATCAATCTTCTCCAATATCACTCCGGATTTAAGAATTTCAAATGAATATTCTTCTGTCGGTTTTCCGCCCCAGTTTGGCTCCGAATAAGGTACGGGAATCTTTTTTGCGTCAAGCAAAAGATTCTCTTCCGTGGGGCTTTTTTCCGATGTCGATTCATCAGCGTTATTATCTGTAGCATCGTTTTCCAAGTTGGTCTCGGTCGCTTCTTTATTTGCAGACAACGTTTCGGTTGGTGGAGCTACATTATTGTTCAATGTTCGAAGTTTTCCTATCTTCCCCCGTTTTCCGATCAGAAGCGGCTTTTTAAATTCCAATTCCTTGGGAGTATCGTCTGTCTTGTTTTCCGAAGACTCGGATGTACTTTCAGCTTTACCAGTGGTTTGATCATCGCATTTGGAAATCACTTTGTCACAACTTTCGTCAGTGTTCTCGTTACTCACTGAAACTTTTTCGGAAGAGGTTACAGAATCGTTTTCTTGTTCGTTTGTATCCATGATTGTATGCGATCGTAGCGATCAAGCGTTGTAAATTCTCTTGTTCTTCAAGATAATAATATATTTAACACTCGAAACACGCGCGATAAGTTTTAATAATTACGTTCGATCAAATACCGCTGCACCGCAATATGTATCCGAGTTTTGCGATTTTTTTTTTGTATTGCTTGTTATTTGTCAACCATCTCACGTTAAGTTAGGATCAGGTTAGGTTAGGGTTGGATCTGTATAGAAAATGATTGAAAATTGGACTTGCTGGTATAGGGACTTTTTTGTTATCTGTCATCTTGTGAAACTTCGAATATGAATTTTTCCGCACTTAGAAACTAAGCACGCGCGCAAAACTTAATTACTAATATTAACAAGTTCATAAAATAATAATTTTGAAAATAAGTAACGTTCGTTGGAAATTTTGTTGGACGATATCTTAGAGAAAGAAGATTTTTGCATCAAATACTTGCGAAGATACATTCAGTAATGGAATTTGTATATTGTTGTTTATTTAATTAAAATATACAGATTATAAACACGTGGATCACACATTTGTTCGAATTCTCTGAATGCTACTTTTTTTTTTTGCGATATTATCTTAACCTGAGATAAAAACACCGCTATAATATAATTTTCTCACTAATATATAAATTTTTTCTTCTCCCCTCTCTGGTCTCTCTCTGTACTTACATACTCTATAAACCACGTTCGTCACGTTTCTTCTTATAAAATATTCTTAATTTCTCTCATCATCTCTAAGACGTAACAAATAATAAATCTACGCACAAAGAAAAATCTTCCGTCCCGACTTCCCTCGACAATCTTCTTCTCGCACAACTTGTCAACAAATACAAAGCGCTATTTCGAACGCTGTGCTTTTCTCGTTTCTTTTCTTCCGCGATTCGCGTTAATCACAATCAATCACTTATCTTATTTAAATGTGTATGTATGTATGCGTGCGCTTATAGCACACGTCGCTTTTTATATGTGTAATTATATATTATAGCATGTATTATATTAGCATTTTTTATATTTATATCTTTTTTGTATTTACATGCATACTTCGAAAAGGATAAATATTCGTAAAATAGATTTTTGTTATTACATATATATATATATATATATATATATATATATAGATTCGCGAGCTCTATCATACGTACATATATATGTATATATACATATGTATCTCTCTCTCCTCGATAATTCGGTTTTACAGCACACCATTACAACAGCCTACAGCTTATTTACTCGAAACAGACTTTCTTTCAGTGCGCGAAAAAAAGAGAAGCAAGGATATAATTTTTATACACACATCAGCAAATGGTAACTATATTAGGCACGTATTTTTTTTTTTTTTTTTTTTTGTATCTATCTCTTGTATCTCTTTTACATATGCGGATTATATGCTGCTTTTTATTACAGCAACTACTTTTCAAGTAGCAATAATTTTTCTCTCTAAATATCTCACAATAATAATCTTCACGATTATAATCTTCGAGCATACAACAGACTTTTGCTTAAACTTATCTACCAAAACAAAGTTTCGAATCACCTTCAAAAGCTGGTTAATAAATAGCCGACGTGGGTATCGGTGAAACATGCAGTCAACGTTTACGCGTCCAATTCGTCGATGTTTTGTTTCTTTTTCTTTAAAAAAAAAAAAAAAGTACAAATTCTTAAGATTATCTCTATCCAAAATCCATGCACACATATAGTCGACAATCTTACTGTGTCAAAAACACGTTCTATTAGATATTAGTGCGTATCAGATCATGTACTTGACTGAGTTTACATCCGCGTACTTGTCGATATCGTAAAATTTATCATATCGGTGAAAATCGAAATAGTTCATTTGCAAAAAATCTGACGTTACGTTTGCGCATGAAACCAATCTAAGGCGCAATAACGAGACGGCGTGGTCAAACATATGTAATATAAATATTATATAAGTAATATAAATAATTTTACATATGTACACATACTCTGATGTTTTTTTTTGTATCATTCTTGTCAAAATATACTCTAGGGCACATATTTGGTAATAAAAAAATTCAGACAAAACAGGAAATGCACAGCAGAACTTAATATTTTAGTTGTGTAATTATAAATACATAATACAAATTTAGATATTTATCCTGAATTGTCTTGTGCTCTTCTCTTTACACAATGTCTCACGCGAAGATAGAATCTATAAAATTGCTGATAGAATATATATATATATATATATGTATATATACACATATGTATTCTATATCATTACTATTTTAACTAATATTATTTTAATTTATATATACACACACATATATATGTTTGTTATTCTCGATAATTAGTATTGTATCACTTGTATGATAGTGCTCACTTGCATATGGAACACAATTGTTGTACAATTATTCACACTGAAAGAAACTCGCAAATTTTTCGATCGAATTTTTGTTATCGTAAGATAAGTGTGTATTTTATTTCCGTTTAAATGTATATTCTAAACTTTTGTGTTGCACAATACGTGATGATCTCAATGGTTTGTATAGCGAATGGCTCTTTAAAATCATGATTCTTGTATTTGGTTTTGTTTTTTTTTTTTTTAGCCTACTACACTTATTTATATTGCTTTGCATTCGTGTGAATCAAAATTTACGAATAATTAAAACGTCAGTTCTTCTTTGCTACTGTAATATTTGTAATATTTGTGAAATTCTGTAATCAATTCTTATTTGTATACACTTTTTTTCTATGCACATATATGTTCTTCAATAATTATTCTGTAATTTTAGTCAAGATAAGTTAACGTGATTTCATACTGTATATACTAGAAGAGAAGTTTAATAATTATAATTGCATTCTAAATACAGTGCTTTTTCGAGACTTAAATGCTTGAGAATTCTTTCAGAACTGTTGTCGAAGACTGCGATTGTAGAGAGGAATATATGAATGAGACAATTATGTTTACAAACATACATACACACACGCACACACACAAACACATATATACAGACTTAGAGATCTGTACGTGTGTTTAACGCTGATGTATGTGCACTGGTTTGATTGCTTCATTCAATAATAAAGATTACGAACAAAACTTATATCGTTGAAAATATGCACACATACGTTTCATAAAATGTATGTACGATCTTTTTTTTTTGTTATTCTTTGCATCTATACTTGTTGTTTAATTTTGTGCACATGTGTAATATACTCAATTTTTGTAATTTTATGACATTTTTTTCTCTTAGTTATTTAAATATTAGAAATCGTAAAAACTCAGTTATATTTCCGTACTCTTTTATTTTTTCCAGTAATCTATTATTGAACAACAAACAATAAAATATAAATTTCTCGTATAATAATTTACAATGTCATCGTTAAATGGTGCTTTCTGAAGTGCGCGCGCGTTTTAAGCTAGCATTAAAAAAGTTTCATGGCATTTCACAAATTAAGTAACTTTTTCTTTAATTGTAAATTAATTCAATTTTTCAATATATTCTACATAATATATTAACATATTATTGCGATCTTTTTTGTGAGGAATTAACGTCCAATAAATAGAATAAGGGAGAGAAGCGTAACAATTTATTTTATTGTGCAAAAAAAAAAGCAAAAACCTTTGTTTCCTAGAACGAGACACATATCAACTAATATGTTAAATCATTGATTCTTAATAACAAAATATAAGCAGACATTTGGAATTAATAGTAATCATAACGTCAAATATAAAAGAACAAATTTTCAAATATATATATATTTAAATAATGCTGAATTATTTTACATATTCTTCCTTTATATTTGAAAACATATATTATTTTTTTTTTACGATGTATTAAAGTCTCATATACATTACAAACTAAAAAAAAAAAAAAAAACATGCACGCAGTTTCGAACATGAAAGTGAGGAAGTCTCAAAAGCGCACTTGCAACGATTGGTTTTTCATGTCACTGAATAATTCACAGATAATAAAGAAAAAAACACAAGGGTAAGAATGTCATACCCTACCGAAATCCCTGCGAAATTGCAAAACTACGCCCGCTAACTATTTCCTCTTACTTTCCAAGTCGTTTGATGCGAGATCGTGTGCTCAGCGATCGAGCGCTGGGATTGTACGGTGACTTCACTCTCTTAGCTATGCCGGACGCTGAGCTTGTCGCTGCGGGATTAATGGCCGCGCAAGTACTCACGCTTCCACCGTTACTGTTTGTTTGTTTAAGTTTATTGGATGACAATGAGGAAGACCTGACTCTACTCGATTGTAACGATCCACTGTTTGCGGACTGTTTCAGCTTGTTCGGCAGAGGCAATCGATTTTGTTTTACTACTCCGTAATGGTGAACTAACTGCGCGGATATCGTATGCCCGGCAATATCTACATTACGCGAACGTAACGTTTTTACGGGAGTCGCCGCCATTGTATCCGATCTAAACAAAATATAATAGAAAAATGTTTTTATTATTGCATTTAACAGACTGATTAAATGGATATTATCTATTCTATTGATCTGTGTGTGCGCCATTTAATTGAAATAATCAAATTGTTGACTAATTGCACCAACCTTAACCACCGTTGCGGTAGCGTCGTATCCGTAGGACCGATGATCGCAACTATATCTCGCGTCCTGTTTAACGTTCTTCTATCATTGCAATTGTTCATCCGATTATTTCTTCCTTGGTCCCAATCCCTTTTGCTAAAACTGCCTCTTAACTGTTGTAGTCGATTTGAACCGTTCATAGATGATCTTCTGATGGCTTTCACAGGTGTGACTTTTTTGCCTAAATTCCTACGTTGGAACGTGTTCGTTGACGAGGACAATTTATCCTGTCCGGATAACGTCGTCGTTGTAGCGGTGCTCAGTGTCGAATCTGGTCGCCCGTCCGACGTTGACCAGCTTAATCGGCCGTTGGTGTTCTCCGTTACCTGATTAGCCGGATCGTTCTCGTCTGTGGGACTCCTTCGCCGATCCTCGGAACGTGTTCTCCTCTTCGCACACGGTTCCTGTTGTTGCGCACAGTCGTTCCCGGCTTCGCTAAACGCTTGCGTCATCGCGCTATGTCTGCGTTTGTTGCTTACGCTGCAGTTAGGGTTCGATGACGCGTTTGTCAACTCCTCGCTCGTCGCGCTTTTCGCGATGGATTTCAATTTTTTGTAACGTGATTTCACGTTCACATAAGTCTTTGAATTTGAACACGACGCCACATCAGAATAGCCATTTTGAGTTTCGTTCGACGTGTTCAGACTGTGTCGTCGCTCCATGCTTCTGAGATCTCCTCTCTCCGGAGCGGGAAATAAAGGTCGCTTGTGTCTCGACTCGTTCAGATCGAAACTGTTACGTTTGATGGAAATAACGTGACTTCGACGTAATCTGTTTACAATAGGAACCGGTTGCGAGGTTTCCTCGCTCGTATCGGAAAATGCATTTTCCTGCGCCACGTTTGACGCTTTTGTCTTATCCGCTGATTTTGTTTTATCCGCTATTTCAGGCTCAGTAAATTTTTCTAAGTCCGGTATGGTCTTTTCTAATTCCGAAGTCAACTTGTCTAATTCTGGGGTCAGTTCCGAAATTACATTCTGTGCATTATCACTTTCCGCTCTTTCGTCCTTATTCTGTTCAGTCACTTGCTTCTTTTCGCTCGCAAGATCTTTCAATTTATCAAGAACGATTTCATCTACTTTCTTATTCTCTATATCCCCCGTTTCTTCTGGCATTTGGCTGGAAGAAATTTCGTCGACTTGAATACTCTTGCCGACGTCGTTAGTCTCAGCACTTTCCGTGCTGTTGTCCGTCGCGATGTCTCGTGGTTCCGAAGAAATATTCTCCTCTTCTGACAGATTCAAATTTTCGGAACACAAACTTGTTTCCAACTGCGCTACTTGATCGACAATATCTTCGTGATTCGACGAGTCCGGTTGTTTCGGTTCAACGTCAAGATTCGAGGAAAGGCTCGATGTGAGCAACGGTGATATCTGTGGCGGCAGCGGTGGCGGCGGCGGCGGCGGCGGTGGTGGTAGTAACGTCGATGGTGACGTCGATGGTGATAACAAAGGTATCGGCGCGTATGGCGTTGAAACTCTTGAATTAACTTCTTCGGATAGAGTTGAATTAACGTTCTCGGATACTGTACTCGATGTTGTGGTCGGTGTGTGTGTCCCGTGATGTATGACACGATCTTTCTTCTGATTAAGTAACACCTTTAATAGAAAAAAAAAAAAAAAAAGAACTATTGTAGCTACAGAATGAACAATATAGTTGGCAAATGTTCCGCAAATTTGGTGCTTTCTCATTTATGTTCGAAAAAATAACAAATCTATAGATTTTATTGTACACACATATTGTTATCGTATAATAAGGTAATATTATAGGTAATATTATTTATTGTATAAAAAACAAGATAATATTATAATTACAAGATAATATGAAACACATCGTATATTTGAAATATAAAAAGGCACAATATTTACCTCAGTACGAGATGGTCCCGAGGGATCCAACATTAACGTTACTACACTGGTATTATCTGCTCTTAATCTAGTTGACGACCACCTTTCTAATGCACGATCTACTAGACTCTTTGATGGATTTATCCACATTTGTAAGTCAACCTGCTATCAACAAAGTTTTGTATGTACATATATCTTACGATTACATAAACATACGTATAAAATAAATGCATAAAATATAGCTTTGTGTATTTATACATATATACATACACCCGCCAATAAATAAATATAATGAATAATTCAAACAATCAATCTTACTCCATTGCCAGTCTGTTGAGAAGCTATTAAATGTTTCTCGTTGTGTCTGTCTGTAGCCTGAACAATGGCCACTGCAGCTTGTGGCGACATCATGTTCCATAAGCCGTCAGTACCAAGAATAAGACAACGATGTGATTTAACATCAATTGGGATTGCTTTCACATCTGGTTCCGGTGAGACGACAAAGGTATTTAATTCGGAATTGTAACTCCATAAATCACCTAAAATGTTTGTTTAGAATTTTTAGGAAATGAGTTTTTTTTCAAATAATAATTTTTGCTTTCTTCGTGTATAACAGATCTACCTAATGATCTGGCTACCGCTAGAAATGGAATTTCATCCATATGAGTGGATCTACGAACTGGGCCTTTGTGTCCTATACGAGGTCGATTCCACACAACTCGTGGTACACCGGATTTACTAACTACTTTTCCACCTGATTCTTGAATGCGTGCCATTTCCGGTCCACTCTCCGGCTTGTGATCTTTCGTCAGGGGTTTCGCTTTCCATTGGGGATCGCCCTCTATTTGGTAGCCCAATATAATGGCAGAATCACCTACGTGTCCTATGTAAATCTTGCCCTTTCGTATGAACACAATACTGGCAGTCGTGCCAGCTGTGGACGGTAATCCAGATGCAGTTCTTGGCCATTTATCTGTTCGAAAAACAACATCAGATCAACGAAACGATCACAATGCGACTGTGAGAGATACAAAACAACATTTCAGCGATCAAGGTCGACTAGAACGGAGCGCCGACGCAACTGGTAAGGTTTTTTTTTCTTTTTGAACGCGCGCGCGCGCGCGCGCGACGACACCGCCGGAAAATGATTAAGGGCCAGATTGTGCGGATAAACGCGACGCGGGAAACCCGTCTCGCGTGATCCATTACACCGCCTTCTTCGAACTCGAATTTCCAGGTTAGCTCGAATGGGTTACATAACCTAAACCTCTAACCTAATCAGGTCTTAACCACCAGGTGATGGTGGGGAAAATACGCGGGACGGTGTCAGAAATTCCTGTAACGGAAAACCCCGCCGCAACAGACCGCAGGGAAATCGTATTCCACGGCGGGCGGTGCCTCGCCTTTCCGTCGGCGGCTCCGATTTCTTTCTGAAAACTTTTAATCTCGTCGTCGTGTGCGCGCACACATGCAAAATATTATTCCCGAGTTTTCGTACCGAGCTCCCGCCACATCGCGTAGTGCGTGTTCACATATCCGTCCCTGATTGCCCGCAGCACGTCTTCGTCGCGATCACTCCAGAAGTTCTTTTGCTTCACGATGCTGTCCATAAGGTGTTCCTTGGCGAATAACGCGGCCTCGCCGCCCCCGTGTCCGTCGAATATGCCAAAGAACGCGTATTCCAGATCCTTGTCATCCGACGTCGGCTGAAAGGCCACGCAAAACATGTCCTCCATGTATTTGCGGCCGCCCTGATTACAGTGGCCGGTCACTCGCAGGTTAACGCCGATGCTGAGCGGCATCTTGGCGACCGGAGACGATCTATCCAGTGATAACGGCGACCGCGATCGTGTCACCGAGCCACGAACACTGGTTCCGTTCTGTGTATATGGCGCGCTTTTTACGCGCTCTCTCACGAACCACACACCAACCGAACGGAAGTTCTCGCGTTCACTGAAGTTTGATGGTATTTGCCGAACAAGCTCGGTGAGCGCGCGCGCACACGCTTCGTCGGCAAAGAGAGGGGAGGAACGGGGAACCGGTGACGTTGCAGTCGCGGCGACGGCGCCGCGTTGGTGGGGATATCGGAACGACAAGCAAACGTGCATCATAAAGCGTAGAGGCGAGGCAGGGGCGGGAGGAGGAGACTCCGTTTTCCTCTTCTATTCACCGCGACGTCGTGTGTGTGCATTTTGTCTCTCTCTCTCTCTCTTTCTCTTCTCTCTCCCCTCTCCTTCTCCGCGCGCCTTCTCTCCTTGTACGATTTCACCGATACAAGCGTGGCCAACGTTCACCGACAACGTTTCTCGGAGAATCGAGCAAAGCGTGGCACAGCGGAAGATTTTGGAATGCACTCCGTTCCGCTGTTCCGCACATATGTTTTTCGAGTAAATCGTGTGCGACCTCCCCGTTCGCGGCCCCGACCGATCGCTCGGACGGATTTTGAACTTCGCCCGCGCCCATTGAACGGCAGTTTTCCCTTCGCGACGACCTCACGTAGAGCGACGACCGCCAGGCGAACATCATGGCGCAGAATAAAATAAACGTTGCGAACGTGCACGAACGTGTGTGCCCGCACACGTTTTTTTCATCAAGCGTCCCCCCGCACCGGGAGAGCCTTGAAAAGTTCGACGTGTTGGCCGGACGGAGAATAAATTTGCACGATGCGGACCTTTACGTCTTTAAGCCCAATGTCTCACGACAATTGTATATATATTTTCAGCACGCGCTTTCTCATTACGTCCAATTACTTTGCCGTCGCCACATACCGCCCCCTCTCTCTCTCTTTCCGAGCGATTTTCTAATTGGTCGCGGTAGAAACAGCGTGTTAGAAATGCGCTCTACCGTAGATAGACAAGGAGATAAGAGTGTGTTTCTGAACTTCGCGAAGTTTGCGACCATTAAACTTCGTTTGCAACGGATGCAACGAACGGCTGTGTATGTATAAAACGTATATATATGGGGACAAATATAAATTTACGCGCTCTCTAAAAGTTTTTGTCGTTTGTGCGCGCACTTTGGCTTTTGACGCGCGATAAAGAGAGAAAACACGCGCCTAAAGAGAGACTTATCGCGCGTCGAAGTTCTCTCGGGCGTCTGTCGCGAGGAGATAACGAAAAGTACTTTTTTTTTTTTTTTTTTTTGTTTCTTTCGAATAAAAGAGCGTCAAATATAAAATTCAACAAGAGGGTATGTGCAAAGTGGTTTTCAATATATTTCGTCGGAATTATATATCCGCGCGCTAATCTCTCTAGCTTGCGATCGACACAAATCGAGATATCTAAACGAGAAGAAAAAAGAAAAAAAAAATGATACACGCGCGCGCGGCAAATAAAATTGATTTACCCGCGATAATTGTTTATCTACCGATTAAGCACAGCTTCCAATCTTTATTTCAAGTTGTTGTCGAGGCGCGTCGCTCTTCGAGAGGCAATCTCTTACCTATCGATAAGTTCGATTGTGTGTTGCGCGCATCTAGTTTTTAAATCTATAAATATATATTCACACACAGTGTTCTTGTGCGCGGGCAAGTAGAGAGACTTCGGTAAAAAAAAAAAAAATTATATTTTCCATAAACTTCACGTTGAAACGATTGAATGATGTCAAACGTTTGAAGAACCGTCTGCCAGCTAGCGTTCTTCTCAAACATGTGTGCGCATCTGTTTGTTACTTTTCAAAAAAAAAAAAAACAATAAGTGTAACAAAAATTTTTGCTCAAGGACTGTGTTTTTTTTTGTTCTTCATCGACTTCCTGCTGTTTAAGGTGTTCGAGGTACAAATACGAGTTTGCCATGCGCGAATGCGAACGGCAAACTAGAGAGACGAGGCTTTATAAAATTTCCAAAAGGTCCCTACAGGCGGTAGCTTTTATCCAGTAACATCACCTTGGTTATATCGCGTCGCGTACACGACCGCGACCAGCAGGCGGCACATCTTCCCCCTTCGCTTCCCCATTCCCCCGATCGCGCGTATCCCCACCGCGCCGTGGAAACTTTACGCGCCCTCTGCCCCTCGCTCGCACCTTTCGTGCCATTTCCTCGCCGCTCCCGCGCCGCGCGTCGATCCTCTCTTTCCCGCCATTCCTTCGTCAACGCGGTGGCCCGTCAAACGTTGGTGTTCTATTCATGCCGCGCATCTCCGCTCACGCAGTCGCGCTGCGTTGCCGCATTTCCTTTCCTCCCGCCGATCTCTCGCCGCGAGCAGCAACCTGATTTCTTGTCCAGCTGGGCGGAATAATACCGCTGGGAAGATCTCTCGAAAATTTGTCCGGGAAGCGCGCTCGCGCGATTCTCCGGACCGATCGGAGATCGTTCGTAGGTTTTTCTCTTGAGCTCGGATCTGTCAGCTTCGACGTTCCCGGCACGTCGAAATGTTTTCACATGCATGTATTTCTTCTCGTTCCTTTTAATAACACGTCGATTGTAGGTACTTTAAAGTTTGTAATTTGTCCAGCATCCTGTTAATTTTTAACGGTCCAGTCAGGTGACTGCTCAAGTAACAAAGCGACATTTATGTCGGAATTCTATTTTTATTTGTACAACAACGGGTCCGCGTAAAAGAAGGAAAAAAAGAACGACGACGAAAAGAGAGCCAGAATTGTTTGTTTCGCTAGGCCGTTATCTCTCTTACGGCGAGCGAACAAAACGCAAAGGGGCACATGTTTGAACTTGTTCGATCGCGTCGGACGAGCGTGCGGCAACGTCGCATCGCGCCGTTCAAAATAGCTCTCACCAGCTGTGTGTTGGCGACTTTCGCCCGACCTACGGATGGAGTAAAGTCCGCGCGGAAATGCGCGCGATATTCCCGCGGAGGAAAATCGTCGGCGGACTTCGATCTAATGGGTCCGCGCGAACATGGGTCTGTTCGCTAGAAAAAAAAAAAAATGCGCACGTTCGAGAAACCAAGACGTTATAATTGCGCATGTGAATGACGAACACGATCGAAATGTGTCATCGGTTGCATCATCTCCTGAAAAAAGATGGCGACCGTCGTTCGTTCTGCGAACAGTTATGTGTCGCACTACGTGACTCAAACGTAAAGAGTCACGCTGTTGCAATTTAGCACGACGGCGAGATCGTGACGACAAAAGAGCTGACGGAAGGAAATAAGAGATGCAACACTTTCTTGGTCGGCAATGCCGGTAGAGAGATCTCTCTTGTCGAAGTAAAATTAAAAAAATATGTTTCGAATCAAAAATAATAAGAGGCCTAGACCAGTTGCGCCAGTTGCTGGTCGATCGTCCCGTAACACGAGACAGACAGATCGAACAATACCGCCATCTGTGTCTTATTGATCAAATTACGAAGACAATATCACGAGAAAAACTCTTTAGACTCGATTCCGAGAATCGCGATAATTTATATCGTTATCTCTTAAATATATCGTTCGGCCTTCTTTTCATGTTCTCAGCGCGTTATATAAGCCGATATTCATGTAACGATAATAAGCGGTTTGTACCGCTCGTTTGCAAACGAGATTTTTGTTCGTTTTGCAACGAACGTTTTCATCTGGTTTGATTTCTCATTAGTCGATTGGCGATTCAAGCGTTAAAGAATTACAACGCGCGAATTTGGATTATTGATAAAAAAAAACAAAAAAATAAATAGCGGAATCGGAAGATACAAACGTCGCAAACTTTCGCGAATCTCGACAAAAATGATCTTTTTTGCAGGAATGAAGACACAATAATGTTGAGACATGTCGTTTGATATTTACAAATCAACAATATGCCGAGGTTATATCGATTTCGAATAATATCGTGTCATCGTTGCGCGCAACGTGCAAATATTTTTGCGATCCAGGCGCAAAAAACTTCGAACTGCGAATAACAATTTTTGATTGTAATTTTTATCGTTACGGTTGCTTACGTGTTTGCGCAATGTGTGATATTGCAAAAATATTTTTTTATGCACGATACGCGTGCATTACGTATACATACATTATACAATACACGCACGACCTCTATGATAGCGGGCTTTTTATCGATTGTCCCTTGCACGAGCGAACGCAACACACGTGGATAAATGCGAGAGAGAGAAAGAGAGAGACAGAGAAAGAGAGAGACAGAGAAAGAGAGAGAGAGAGAGAGAGAGAGAGAGAGAGAGAGAGAGAAATCGCAAGCGTTTTCTAGAGTCGACTTGTCCGTGCAAGTTTGTCTCTTGTTAAAACCCTGTCTCATCGGTCTGACTCACAAGACAAACTGGTGACTTATATTGTTAAGATTACCCATTATCTGAGATGCCTTTTAAATGACGATTGCCTTTTAAACGTTATGAATGGAACAGTTTCCTTTATGAACGGAACAAGCAGGCTTTTCCGCACAGAGCTGTGTGGCATTAAAGATAAAACTAAAATCTACACACTATTTGTAAATAAATAAATTAAATGTGCATAGGAAAGTAAATGGATTTTCAAAAAATATACAGCTCTAAAGACAAGTTGTCACAATTTCGATTGGATTTTCGAAAGTTTAATTAATCGTCAATGACAATGACTTGTCATTCGACTAATCGATCGTTGGCCGATTAAGATAACGACTTTTGTTTCTTAAAATTCTAACATTTACAAACTTATAAACTCTACAGTTTATTCCCTCATTATTTGACTTACTTTTAAAAGCATTTGATACAAGCAAGCAGAGTGGCGCAGTGGAAGCGTGCTGGGCCCATAACCCAGAGGTCCGTGGATCGAAACCACGTTCTGCTAGTTGTAAGTTTTTTTTTTCTATTTTTTATGTATTTTAGTCTTTTTACGACAATTATAAGTAAATCTATGTATTCTGTTGTCTCCCTGAGATAAGATTTTTTTATGTAGTCAATAGTTGTGAGAGATCTGTATAGAAATTTAATAATAAAACTCACAATCTCTCTACTTTTTTCTTCATTCATAATTCTTTACAACTTTAAATCTTTTAGATAAATTTAAATGAGAATTGCGTTTAAACATATAGTACACGTTAAAGTACAAGTAATTTTTGGAAGATAAAAAAAAAAGAAACTCGCCCAACGTGGGGCTCGAACCCACGACCCTGAGATTAAGAGTCTCATGCTCTACCGACTGAGCTAGCCGGGCTACTTATCACGATCTGCATTTAATGCAGTAGATGAGTTGCCATTTTAACGATACCGATCAATATTTATATAACAGTTTATAATAAGTAGCATTAGATTTTTTTACACACATATAACTGGGTAAATAAAAACAAGTTATCACGAGAATATTTTACTACATATTTTACTATTTATAATATGCACTTGGATAAATTCACTCATTGATCATTCTCTGAATATGGCGCCAATTTCTAAAAGGTTATGTCATATATACGTGATAGCGCTATAGTAGTGTATTAGAAAGTTTATATTAATGAGTGTTGATGAGTTATTAATGATGTGTGAGACCGTGTGAGATTGTGCGTAATTGATAAAGAAAAAATTCGGTAGTGTAATTAAAAATGATTTAAGAAAGAAATGAACGACTAGTATATAGAATAGTGGATGTTTTGAAAGTTAGATAAAATGGAACTCAGTGAGGGAACGGATCAAAACGTTAACAAGGATCAAAATAACGAAAACGATGACGGTATTGTTTTTATATTCACATGACAGTTGATAGTTCTTGTAAAAACTTCTTTATTTACGTACATTTACTTGCTATATTTTATATCAATACATAATTGTTCTAGCAAAAGGTAGCTGTGCCAATCTTAAGAAGTCGATACCACTTGTGAATAAATTGTTTCACATACATTATAAAGTTGGAGAAGGTGCATTTAGCTCAGTGTTCCTGGCTACCTTGAAGTCTTCCAAAGAATGTAAAAAATTTGCGCTGAAACTTCTTATACCTACTTGTCATCCCGAGAGAGTTAAACGTGAACTGGAATGCTTGCAAATGATAGGGTATACTAAACAAAATTTGTTTCATATCAATTTATTGACATAAAATAAATAGTGAACTAATAATACGCAATTATTGATACACTGATTAAAAAGTTAATGTAATTTATTTATTTTTTAGAGGCAAGGATCACATTGTTAGCTTAGAATTGTGTTTGAGACACCAGAGTTCAGTAGCATTTGTCATGCCGTATATGAAGCATGAAAAATTTTCAGTAAGTTTATAATTTGTATTTGAAAACTTGTTTTTTTTTTTACTAAAGAGAGATAAAAGTATATATAATTAATATTGATTACAATTAGGAATATGTCAAAGAAATGACTGTTGAAGAAACAAAGGATTATATGAGAGCTTTGTTAACAGCTCTACAAAGAGTCCACAAATTTAACATCATACACAGAGATATTAAACCAAGTAACTTTCTTTACAATCGTATAAATAGAAGGTAAATTTTTATTATAACATGTATAGTAAAAACAAAAATAATGATTTTTATAATTTTAGTAAACTCAATAAATCGATCTAACAATTTCTTTTTTTTACAGATATTTATTGGTAGATTTTGGTCTTGCTCAACAATATAATGTAGAGAATACGTGGGCTGGAATAGAAATAGAAGAGAAAAATATACAAATGTATACTACAAAGCGAAAAAGATCTGACGAGGTAATATGTGCATTTATTCTCATGTAAATATAAACTAAGTGCAATGTGTTCCAATGTTTCTTTTGTAATTTTTTGCTGTATTTTCTCTCCAGAATAACTTGAGACTTAATTCTACTGGAAAAAAAGATGCGGATAACAAGTGTTGTTGTTTTGGAAAACCCAAAGTTTGTTCGATATGCTTAGGAAAACCGCAGCAAGAAGCACCTCGTGCTGGTACACCTGGATTTCGTGCTCCGGAAGTTCTACTAAAGTATCCTTGGCAAACACCAGGTATCTCAAGAAATGAGAAAACATAGAAAGTATAAAACACAACTTCGTATTTAATTTTTGTGAAAAAATAAAAAAAATGCGATATTTTAGCAATTGATATTTGGGCCAGCGGTGTAGTGATGCTGTGCATACTCAGTGGCACACAAACGTTTTTTCGTTCACCCGACGATTGCACAGCTTTAACCGAAATCACAACAATATTTGGATCTCAAAAAATGCAACAATGCGCAGAAAAATTAGGTACTATAATAATTTATTTATTCACACTTAAGTTTGTATATTTTTCATTTTGTTGATTTTTCTTGATTTTGCATTGTGTTTTATTTATTTTGTTTTTGTTTGACTCAGGTAAGAAAGTTATTTTTAGCGAAAATTTACCAGGCATTGATATTGTATCTTTATGTACAAAGTTACAAAACAGAAACAAGAGAGTTACATGTGATAGGGAGAATAGTGTACACAACGAGGTATATTTTGTTTTGCACTCTTTTTTTTTGTTTTTAAGAATAATTTTAAGATGTGTTCAAAATTATGGCGAAAATTTTTTTAAGGTATTACTAGATATCCAATATCCAAAGGAAGCTTACCATCTTTTAACAAGACTTCTAGATCTCGATTACAAAACACGCATTACCGCAGAACAAGCTTTGTCTCATCAATTTTTGAATTCGTGATGTCTTGTGATGTTCAAACTACAACTTTTTTTTGTTATATACATTATTGTATTTTTAAGTTTATTTTTCTTGTTAAAATATATGTGTAATAATACAATAACATATATTTAGTCTAAAAAAAAATTAAAGTTATTAAGAATTTGAAACTCAATCCCGGTAAAATTTGAAATTTAATTAACAATTTAAGTATTAATATGCGAGAAATTAAAACTTGGATTTAAACTTGATCTCTACTACTGTACAATATCACTTTTTATAAGCAAAATGGTGAATTATACTTTATATATCTTATGAGCATGCAAATAAAATGTTTTGCTTTAAAAAATTTGGCTTCTTTTTGAAACATTGAATTGATAAAATTTTTTAAAGAGATATAAAAAAATACATTTGATGTATAAATATATATAATGTAAATATAATATATATTTAATATATATTTAGTATATATATAATATATATTTGATATAGTGTATGACACACAATAAATTATACAATTTCTATTGTCAATAATTAAATATTTATACATTATATTTTATGTATATAAATATATCATATATTTACACGATACTGAACATATATTTATATTCAGCTTTTTAATGCGATACTAATTAAGTATCGTGAATTATTACAAACATGAATTACGTATACATAAAATATATATAAAGATTTCTAAGATATGTATAAATATCATATATTTTTTTATAGCTGTAAATGATCGATAATCTTGTTAACAGAACTATAAAATTGCAAAAACTTAAACGTAATAGTCATTCAATTATTTTATCATGTAAGGCACTTCAGAGTTTAACGTGTGTATAAGTATTTTTTTTTTTTTTTTTAATCTATATGTTCTATATTACTAGTGCTCTGTGATTCTTGTGTCTCTCCGATATTCCTAATTAGTTCCCATTTTGCAGCAGCTTCCAACGCGGCAGATGCTAATTCCTTGATCTTTTTATTTTCTATATTATCGTTTTTACTTAACGCCATCAATATTTCCATCACGTCAGTTTCAATGAGTCTCGCAGCGACGTCTTTCGTGCTCTTCATCATGTTCAGTACGATTATGACACCCCTATGTTGCATGTCGCTGTTCGGATTGGCGAGTAGAAAACGCAGGGATTCGAGCCAATCTTTCGAGTCGAAAATTTTTATACAAGCTGCTTTGCTGACCGACGTCAGCATTGCCAGCGCTCCAGCAGCCGCCATGCTGGTATCTTGATCCTCTTCTTCGCACAGTATCACGAGATACTTGACCCGGTCGTTCTCTTTCTCAAAATACTGTATCGTTTCATCGCACATTATTAAATTATTTATTACCTGCGTGGCTGCGCGTCTCAACATGTCGTGGTCTTCGTACATGTAGGATTCGATCTTCTGGAATCCTCCTTCCTTCAATATGCGTTTTCGCACGCTGTCGTTAACACCGGCCAGATTGCACAGAGCCATCAGACTTTCAAAGTTCTCGAGAGCGGAACACTCCGGGTTTAGAAGATTAATAAACGGACGAACCACTTCCATGATTCTCTGGCCTGGAAACGCGACTTCTGGGTTTATCGTGATACCCAGACGAGCCAGAGCCTGCGAGGCCTGCTTCTTTCCCTTCTCCGTGCCGTCTAACGCTAACGGCAACAGTGCCTTTGCACCACCCTGTTGGACGACTATTCCTCTCACCTCCACTTGACTGCATATCGCATTGAAAACGCGCGCTATTAATTCCTTGCTGTTCTGACTGTCTGTCTTCGCGAGGCTGACCAGGGCGCTGGTCACACCGGCCTTGGCTAACGTGCACAGCCTCTTGTTCACGAAGTCAGGTTCGTCCAGCTCATGTTCCTCGGGTATATGATGTTTCGCAAACTTTGCTAGTTCTATCATTTCAGGTATGAGTTCTTGTTTATCGTAAGCATTGCACAAGTTCACCAACGTAGTGACCACGCCGTAAAGAACCGATTGATCGCCGGTCTTGGCAACCTCGATCATTGCCTGAATGGCTTCCTGATCCTCGATCAGCTTTTCCTTGACTTCGGCATCGAAAGTGAGATATGACAAACCCTCTACAGCCCATTTCCTCATATCCTTCTGTTTCTTGGGATTGATCAGGAATCGTCTGCAAGCCTCTGCCAGTTTCTTCGTCGCTCCTTCCGCAAACGGTTTTATAGTCGCGTCCGTACCTCCGGAACTGCCCAATTTGCACAGTCCTACTAACGCTCGCACTCGAATTGAGTCGTCTTTGGATTGATATAATTTTTTCAGTATATTTACACCTTGATTTATAATCGTTGCGGCTTTATCTTTCTTCGATGCAGCCGCAACGATGCACTCGCAAGCGACCTTCTGCTGCAGCACATCGTCCGTTCCCGCCATGACGAGAATCATTTCCAAAATTCCTTCTTTAGCCACGATCGCATTACCAACGTCCAGCGGGCCCAGTAATAAAGTCGTTATCGCAACCACCACACGTACCTAATAAAAACAATAGGTCAATCCATAAATTTAATTTTGCATAAAATAAATTTATGTTATAGAATATAAGTGTTAGAGCCTCTTCACATACCTTGGATTCTATATTAGGCGTAAGCAATTTATCTTTGATAAATTCATCAATAGCGTTTCTGAACTTTTCTTTAGCGGCGTCATAATACATGTTCTCATATATTTTAGCTAGACACACGCTAGTTATGGTTCGCGTAGAGGACGTAACGTCCATCGAGGATTCATATTTATATTCCTCCATCTCGCTAGCCACTTCCATCAACCTCTGCAATCCGCGAAGATCGACTAATCGCTCGGCCCAGTCTAATGCGGTGTAATGAACGTTTCGGATAATAAGCTCTATAATTGCGTCTCTAGCGAGGCCTGTAATTGTTCTATTTGTCACACTGTACAACAAACACGACAGAATCGTGTCTATTTCCTTTTTATGAACCTCGCATAGAGCTTTGTCGGGTTTCGAATCAGGCTTGTTGTCCAATCCGCTGTAAGTATTTAATATAGTCTGAAATCACAATGTAGAGTTTTAATCACGTTCGATTACGTACATATGATTTCAATATCGTCATGGCGGGAGAAGGAAATTTGTGTCATTACCTGTAAACAATATTGCGCCGCAGTGACTCTTTCTGCGAATTTACTGTTTATCATCTCCAGACACCATGGCAAACCAATATCTGCTATGATGGACTTGGTCCGACTGATATTGTTTTTGCATAATTCCCCGACAATGCGAATCGCGCTACATATTATTTCTTCGTTTTTCTCCAATTTCAAGAGTTTTGTGATTTTTGACACACCTCCCTCTTTAAAGATCTCCTCCGCACCAGCTCTTTCACGTGCTAGCACAAGCAGATTGTTCATTGCAGTCTCGCGTTTCTCTTTATCGTTGGTCATGGTAAAAGCTAAGTCAAACATTTGCGACACCTAACATAACAAAATTAAATAACTTAGAAATACATAGTGGTTGCAAATAAATACATATTTTGATTAGTGTACATCAATAAAAGAAATAATGAAAAGAGCGAAAGAAAACTTATTTTACAATTTTTACTTACTTTGGCACTGACGCGTGAATTCTCCTTAAATCGTTCTTGTACAATTTCATGTAAACGTGTAGCTATAGGTAGAATAGATTTGTTATTGGGATCAGATAAAATGATATTTCTCGCATCTCTGTAAGCTTCCTCAAATCTGTCCAATGCTTCTAACGCCTGACATCTGCGAAACAACGCCTTGGGATCATTAGGACATATCTTCAGTGAGTCATCACAATCTTTGACCACTTTCTCATAATCTTTTAGCTTCAAAAAAGCAGCAGCTCGATTTTTATAGTATACTGCTTTCTCAGTATTATCTTCCTTTGCTAATTTCAATGCATTTGTATAGCAATTCAAAGCTTCTGACCAGTTGCCTTTGTTAAACTCTTCATTACCCTTCTCCTTCCACTCTTGTGCAGTTATATCCGATTTCGTCATGATGTAATACAAAAATCTGCTACACACAAAATACATGAAAGTTAGTTTTATAAAGTATAAAAAATGTGTATTGTTTCAAATATAAAAGTTTGTGCAAAATATGTATACATAGAAAATCTGTCGAATATATAAAACACTATATAATAAATGAAAAAACATACAAGTAAAATCACACTTGAAGTATAAATTTACCTTGACACAAATTTTTATAGCTCAAAAAGTCTCAAAATAATCATAAACTTCAAGGATCAGTGAGTAATTCACTTTTTTTAAAAATTTTGTCGCAAAATATACACAATTGGAAAGATAAACTTGTGTGATTTCCAAGTCAGCTCACGCTCGCTCTGAAGATTCGATTAGAAGCGAAGGCGCTCGTGCGTCGTATTATAACCGGTGTAGAACTATCTAGACGCGTCGCGACATTCGTGAAGTTTATTTTCGGCTTGATGTTTTTGACACAAATGGGAGCGTAAAGTTAAAGATAGAATCAATGACGCTTTCATTTCCTTTTTGCTGTGTTTAGTTATATGTACCGCTGATCGAAAATTCTGGTTTGAAGCGATGATCAATCATATACATTTCATTGATGACATATATTTTGTTATTTTATTTATTGCACAAATATGTGTACATATTTGTTTCTCTCGCTATAAACAATAAATTACTTTTTTCTCCTTTCTGTGTGTAACTATATGATAAAAGATCTTGGAACAAATAGCGAGATCTATTTAACACGCACGATGAGACACACGACACACACTGATAAGCACCGATGAGCATTCACACGCATTATAATACAATATATTATCGGTCAATAATTGGCAAAGAATTAAAATAACACACGTGTGAGGTTAAGAAACGGAAAATTTCTTCAGATTTCAGATACTAGCACAACAGGCGCGCGCTACACGCACGCTATTGTTATTTTTATTTAACGTGTTGTCAGTGAACACAACCTGTCACCGCGATGACAGATAGTATATACTTCTTCTTCTTCTTTGCACTTATGGCTCCGTGCCCCTTTAACTGTTTAGGCACCGGCCAGTCTTTGCTCAGATAGTATATACGTCTTATGAACCATAAAATACACATATGAGAAATGTCAGAAATAACGCATGAAAATCAAATTCAAAAAATAGTGAGAGAGAGAAGTGGAAAAACAACACGTGACTAAAGTTACATGACAGAGAAAAAGGTAAAAAAGAGAATATTATATATATTATATGTAATATTCTATATCTATATATAATACATACACATACGCATATATGTATATATATATATATATACCGTAATCACGTGACCGAAGTCAGTAACATCGCTGCAGTTGCGCAGCCGAGGTCAGTGACTTCACTGCAGTCACGCGACAGAGGTCATTGACCCCGCCGCGGTCGCGCGACCGAGGTCAGTGACCCTCCCCCCGCCAAGGCCGCGCGGCCGAGGCCAGTGACCCCGCCCCCACCAAGGC
>NW_018020646.1:367955-458545 GCF_002006095.1 Pseudomyrmex gracilis
TTTAATGTTATATATAATATAAATTACAGTCACGTTATTTTTACGTGTTGTTTTTCTACTTTTTCCTGTCACGTGACTTTAGTTACGTTTTTAATTTTCTCTACATATACGACGAAAAGACTGTCTCAAAATCGCTTTTATTATTTACTCTCTCGATCTTACCGATTCGATTCGACTCGATCAATCAACCAACCAATCGGCAACGCGGAAAAGAGGCAACAATCAAGATTGATAGAATCGATGATTCTGATTATTTGCACACGCTTTTTCTGGTAGGAGGAGACTGCCTTGCATTCGATATCTCGATAATTGATCGATAAATCGAAAGCCTTTTCGATTTAAGGTAAAGAAGATAGCAGCGTCTCCATCGCTTAAGTGGCGGAAAAATGAAACGTAAAAGTCACAGTGTTTCTACCCTACGGGTAGAACGTAAATACAAATAATAATAAAAACAAAGGATTCTCTGATGTCAGCTGTGGAGGTTTGTGTGTTACTGATGTCATCTGTACACAAGAGAACTTATCGGTAATATTGAACATGGGCAAGACTACGAGAGTAGTTGTTTGCGGGATGAAAGGCGTCGGGAAAACCGCGTTACTCGAACAACTTATCTACGGGAACATCGACGTGAAAACGGTGTGTGAGTAAAACTTAGGTTACTTTCGAAACAATTTTGTAAACAAGTACAAGTGAGAATTATAAATTTATTTATTCCGCAGGAAATTCACCCTACGATCGAAGACATTTACGTCGCCAACATTGAGACCGATAGGGGCACGAAAGAGAAGGTCAGATTCTACGACACAGCTGGACTGGAATCATTACAGAGCAACGTTAACAATCAACAGCTTCCGCGACACTATCTTGCTTTTGCCGACGGCTACGTTTTGGTGTACGATACCGGTAAGCCCGAATCTCTCGATGTGCTTTTTCCGTTGAAAAAGGACATCGATAAGAATAAAGATAAGAAGGAAATAACTGTGATTGTAATTGGCAATCGGACGAAAACCGATGCCGCGTTGAATAACTTGGAAAATACTGCGAGCAAGGCGAGTAATTGGTGCACCAGAGAAAAGATCAAACATTACGAGGTTAATGTCATGGACAGATCTAGTTTGTTCGAGGCATTTATGCATTTGTCGTCAAAGCTGAATCCGCCTGCTAATAAAAGCACATTTCCACAATTGAGTATGGGCAGGAAAACTATTAAGGGAGAAGCACAGTGATATTTATTTAAAACTTAGAATAGAGAATTGCACTTGTGTATATATATATGTGTATATATGTATATATATACACATATTATTTATATATTATATAAGGAGTACTTATATACATATGGAGTGTTGATACAGATATTATTTAAGATCTCAATTATGATGCATTTCTGTTCACAGAGTGTATAATGTTTTATTTTCTGAATTTTATATGTGATATTAGACTTGAAATGAAAGACAAACTGTACTTAATTTATAGATACATCAAGATTATGTACTTAAAATATTGAGAACTTTGCTGGTACAAAGCAACTTTAGCATTATTTGTTTTTTTTTTTTTTATTGACAAGTTGCAAATGCAAAACTTACTTTTTTTACACTTTATGACTGTGTTAGTCTATTGCCGGATAAAAGACTTATTTGCACATCTCTTTTTACATTTATATCGAATGTATAAAATCATTCTCTTTTAACTTTTATACTGTATTTGTATTTAATTTACTCTTACATTGCGTTTGCGATTGAACGACTGTTGTTACATAAATTTATATGTAAGCGATTATTGTAAAACAAATTATATCGAGAACTTATTTTAATTGTGTGATTGTAATGAAATATATTTATGCGATAATAAATTACATACATACATGTATATTAAATATATGTAATTAATAAATATGCGATCAGCACTTTAGTTTTTAATAAGCGTTTTACCATTCCAATGGTTCTTTTAAATTTCGCATAATTAAATCCGTATTGAGTAATCGATCCCACAACTCACTAGTTACTCCAAATCCTGTAATAATAATAATAATAATAAGTAATAACTATCAATCACTTTTCACATATATTACTTTACACATTACCTTGATCATGATATACAAAGTGATGATAGTTGTGTCTTCTTTTCATCGTATACAAATACGATCCAGCTTTCGGCGCTCCGTAATGCAAGTAGTAATGCATCAGATCATAACATAAGTAGCCTATACGATATATCGAAGGTGTATTTACGAACTTGTAATATTGAAATAAGATTTTTATAAAAAAAAAAAAAAACGGCGCGTACCCATTATGGTACCGACAGCGACAAAAGGAGCTATCGTCAGAGGAAACATCGCTTTGTAAGCTTTCCAAACGATTGCCGCAACAATAGCGCCAAGTATCGGTGGAATCACCAGCCTTCGTCCGTCTAATGGCGCCTTTTAACAGTAACAACATAATTGCAAAAAAAAAAAATTATGCGATATGACACATATAATTATGCGATAACATACGAAAGTAACAATATATAAAGCGGCGGAGAAACACTCGCTAAAAGTACCTTGTGATGATTCCCGTGGAACAAGAAGTGCAGAGTAATAAGTAATTTTGAATTGTGCGGTGGCTTGAAATGAAAAATTTTTTTGTGTACGAAATATTCCACAACGGTCCATATGAACACTCCCAAGACGAACGATGGTAATATATTCTGCAACGTAACCGCTAGAACGCGATATTGGACAGTTAACCCCGTGACATACAAATAAAATGGAATTTGATGCGTCCGAAAAATGCTATTTAATTTCGCTCAACTGAACAGTTATGTGCAAGCTGAGAAAGAGAAGATTTTATTTTGAAATTTGGATTGTTATATAACATTTAATGGAGAACAATTAAATTAACATTATAAAATAATAATTTAATAGTTCTTTAAAATATGAAACATTTCAAAACATTTTGGAACAGCTCTTGACGAGTCAGACTCGTCGAAATCTACAGTGGCACATGAAATGAATGACGATCCTAACTCGTCATTTGTACGTCAAAGGGTTAATTGGATTTTTATTTAAAATGTATGTTTTTTTTAAATGAATTTTTACATTTATTTTTTATTGATCTTATCGATATATATAAATGATATTATAAATCTTGATGAATTACCGATATTTATCGCAGTGTGCGAACTACATCCCACGTAAAAGAAATACGTAGCCATGGGAAGCCAGAAAATCGGCAGAACGTACCACGGCGTGACCGATAACGTTTCCAAAATATCCGATTGGAAAAATCGAATGGGCCGGTTCACCGGTAAATTCACCCATTCCCAGTATCGATCTCCCATGAGGCCAACTTGTTGCAAAATCGGTGCGTTCCAGTCTATCAAATCCTGCGCGCACGTCGAATTGTGTTACGTGATATATTTACATTTGCTATTACTCACAGACTTACTTATACATACGGTTTTTCTGCGTGTGAAAAAACTTTTATCTCGATTTTCATAATGAAAAAAAAAACTTTATCCAGAGGATTAAACGTTATAAGAGCAATATAAATTAATATCGGTAGAAACCGGTCTTTTCTCCAACACACGGGTTTATCTTCGTAACTTTTTTTCACAAACGTGTGTGTGCGTTTCACGTAAGAGTGAGATAAACTCATAAGATAAAAGTTGTTTTAACATCGACGCGTAACGGATCTAGATAAATTCTTTGACGTGCGAATTGTTTAATGTATGTTGTAAAATAAAATGTCTATTTCGAGCGTCATATTCGAGAGAGAGTGCATGCATGAAATTGATTTATGACGTGCGTAAAAAGCGACCGTTTATTTTCACCGCGTTTGTTGCTATAATACTAACTTCGCACCCGTCGTACTTCTCCTGTTGCTGCACAGCGAATTCTTCGAGAAGATGATAAGCGGACTTGGAATGTGAATATTTCGCTAAAGTTTCGTCGAGAACTCGATCCTTGTAACGCTCGAGTGTATTTCTTCCTCCGGGATGATGATGCAAAAAATTGCGAATATTGTAAACGCGGTCGCGATACTTGATGAGAAACTCGGTCGAGTTGTCGGTTTCTCGCGTCGCGATGTCGTTGCGACGGTAATTTTCCGTTTCATTTTCGCCACCCACATCATCGTTGTTTGTTATCGTCGCGCTCGAACGAGGATTATCTCGACGAATATTCATTCCCGAAAGTATTAAAAAAAAAAAAAAAAAACTAAGTCAAGGCTATGACAAAATTCACCGGTGCTCGACGAAACTCGCGATATAGCTTCGATGCATTCTACCAAGTGACTGACACGTTACTACGACTTGGTAATTTGCTATACCAGATAAGATTTTCCCGTAAATGTTACGTGGGAGGGCTCAATGATCACAGTAACGTCTTATAAACAACATTATCGTAGCAAATATGGTATCGTTGCGATTATCAAGGTTAGTATTTCCACGTAACGAGATATCAAGAGTATCTATTTATCTATACAAAGTGTATACATATACATTACTTCCATGTATCGTTAACGTTATAAAGAAGAAATTCTCTACGTGGAAAAGGGACAGTTACTGATAACAGTTTTAGCGCTAAAGTTACACGCGCAGCACAAAGTCTAAGTTGCGTTGGGGAAGGGGGGGATTTACAAGTAAAAAATAAACATTTGCTCTCAAATTCGGAAAATGTTGAAACATTTGTGCTCGCTTGATTTTCGTGCAAAATAGATGGCGACACCGAGTAGAGATTGAGTGAGTAATCGATGATTTTTGCAAACGATAATGAAACATTTGCCGAATTTGTTAATCCAAAGTTATCTTATCGATCTTCCCGCGATACACTGTACTCGAGCACATGTGCACGTGATAAATATTCTAATGTTCAAGAGCTTTTTTATATCAGAAAGAATTCGATTTTTTTTTTCCGCAATAAATAAGCTTTTATTTAAACGCTTTGAATCTTGTGTACACTGTGTCTCCTAAGAAATGCCTAAATTTTCAGTCGCTAACAGTACTGCGACAATGCTCAGGTTTTAAGAACAAGTAGTTTAGTTTTGAGCATGTTCGCACTATCCAAACCATACAATTGTGTCGAGCGATAAAATATACTATCGGAAGAATAATCGCTTCTGTCCGTTCGAAATTGTAAATTTCCTCGGACCGAAACGGAGTTACGCATTTGTGTGTGTAAACCTAACGAACGAAATTTTAATAATTACTCGCTGTATCTTCTCTTATTATATTTTACACGTAAATTAAGAGAAATGTGTGTGTTTTTCGTACGGGAGAGGATTTTTCTTTTCTTTTATTTGTTTTCTCGACGAGAGTGCACGTAACGAAATTTTAGCCAGCCTAATTAGACAGAACGATCTGTTAAACATTTAATTATGTCAATTATTGACTATTTCATCAATTATGTACATATATCACTTCGAGGAATTACCGAGCGCATCGGACACGTAAAACGCCTGAGCGAAACTTCTAAAATCCACCGCTCCGAAAAAACGAAGAGAATAAAGTGTTCTGTGAATGTTGTTTGACGGTGCCATTTAAATGTCTTTTTTTTTTTTACATTTACATCCGATAAGAAGATAGGCCAAAAGAGACATTTCAACTCTTCGATCGTTGAAGACTTGCGCGCGATTTTGAGAAAAAAATTCTAAATATACACATTACTTTTTTTCAATTTTTGAGAAAGAAGAATATAACCGAGCAAATACTTTTTCTTCGATCGAACTTCCAAACATCACCACCTCTGTTAACCTGAAATTTGGCGAAAATTTTCAAACGATAGAAAATAAACATCCTTGTAAGAATTTTCATTCTCTTTTTTTGCTTTTAATCGGCGATAATGCAAAGAAAATAGTCAAAATTGAAGAAAGAATATTCTAGACTTTCTATTGTTTTATCTTTTTTTTTTAGAATATGTTTTTTAGATACTATTTATTAAGAACTGAAATAACAATTGAAAAATAATAATTCGATTGAAGATACAGTTGTAAAAAATTTCGAATTAAAAAGATTTCAATATTCTAAGAATTTAATTTTGTATTTGGAAAACCAGTGTTTTTTCGTTATGTGAATTTTGAAAGATTCGTACTCGAAGGAGTTGGAAATAAAAGACAAAAAAAAAAAAAAGAGAGAGATGAAAATTCTCTATTCTCCATCTCGGAATAAGAAATAAATACATAAATTGTTCTCGCATGGGTAGCGTGCACTGTGTAAACTGATGCGGGTTAAAACAACCGGGTCGAAATGTGATAAAAAGAAATAAATTTTATACAATTTTTCGCAACTTTTCACACGTAGAATGATGCAGCGTACGACCTCGGACGGTATGAACATTGTGAAAAGTCAATCAAACGATATAATGAAATTCTAAAAGAAACTTTTAACTTGGCGTTTTAACTTCGGTCGGTGTTGTTAACTACCTTCAAAAACGACTATCGCACTTGTTAACGCACAACTTCGTATATCGCATCGAAAGAAAACGCCAGTTCGCACATCGTCCGCTCGTGTGTGTCTGCGCTTGTATATAACGACTAAGATTTTCTCAAAGTAAGTGTCTTTCACACGGATCGAGAGGAAATGACAGTTTTTACGTAGAAAAAAGGGAAGAAAGTAAGTGTAGATATACGTAGTAGGTCGTTCACTATCCTAAGCGATTCAAAAAATAGGTACTTCACGAGGTATTGATTTAGATGCGGTTTTGTGTGCATCTAACGCGCCGAGTTATAATATTATTTACAATGGCACACACGCGTTATCTTTCGTCGAATTTCATGTCACATCGATGTAATGTGTCTCTTCCTGAAACCACGCGCGTCTCTTCCTTACTTTTTACACTTTCCGTCGCTCTCTCTCTCTCTCTCTCTCTCTTTCTCTCTCTGTCTTGGCAACTCGAGTACTTTATTGCGAGACGTTCGCTTTTGCGGTGCGCATTGACTCACCGATGTGTTAAGACGAGTCACAAATTGTTCGCGGATTAATCGCGGTATTATACCTGTTTTTCACACTGGAAACCGATCAGTGTGTGTTCAACGTGTATGTACAATATAAATTAGTGTCAGGATGATCAATACAGTGGCTTGTCTCTCTGCGGACTGAATCCCGCGACAAATCGTACACGCGAACGAGTGTCTCGCGGGAGATAAAATTCGTACTGTGAGCAAACGATTATAATTTCCGGATTGCGGCTTGATTATTTATTGACATTGCGTTTATTATTATTCGACCGGCGTGTAATGCAACCGGTATCGTCACATTTAGAGATATCTTGTTGAGAAATTGAAGATATGAAAAACTCGGCGTTTACAATACCGACCACTCGTCGTTGATCATCCCACCAGCGCGGAATCGGTATTTCCAAAATATAGCCGGACCAGCCAAAAACACACGTACACACATACACACATACACACACAATGGCGTATTTGCGCTCAACGCCCCGCGAAAGAAAAAAACTCAATCTTGCGACAATGGAGGTCTTTTACACAACAACTTATTCGCAAATTTCTCTCTCGTGCGACACGATGCCGAGTGTGTTCTCTTCTACATATCCTGCGCTCTCCGGTGATACATGAAATGTCACATAATTGGCACCGCGTGATGGACTCGCGAAAATTTTTTCACTTTTCCTGGCGAAATTATCAGCGACAAAAGAACGCATTCGCACTGTGATGTCTTCTTCTAATTTGTTAAATTAACGATAACTAGTGACGACACAGCCGCATGGACGCGTTTGAAACATTTGAAACAATAAAGTTGTTCGAGCCAACAATTTTTGTTTTGCGTGTAAGAAACTGACATCCCTCGCGTGCAACGTAAATGTTATTTATTTATTTTTTTTTCAAAATTAATCTCCAATTAAAAATGCGACTTGTTGTTGTTCGATGGCATAGTCGTCGACCTGAGCGCCGGATGTGCAAGATTAAATTAATAATAATACAGATTCGCGATTGACCGTGTGTCGATCCGAAAAAATGAATGGGTACGCTCTCTGAATTAAACTTTCTAAAAATATATATATATAAAAAACTCTAGTATTTTTTAAATTATAAAAACAAACTCTATCAAACGCGTATTATATATTTCTAATATTAATGTAACATGATTACGAATCAATATCTTTTTTTTTGTTTGTTTGTTTTTGATCGAAAGAATATTTAAAAAATGTTTTACAAAGAATAAAAATCTGTTTTTATGTACATATGTATAAATATATCTACGTAGAAATTAAAAACTTAAAGATATCAGTAATTTATTTGATAATACTTGAGACTTTGGAACAGTTTCTCGATGGCAAGGTCGATTAATTTTTTTTTTTTTTTTGAGCTGCGGCAATAACGTGCGAAAGGTAGAACCTCGGAGGAATTGAAAGCACATATTTGATCGGGGCCGTGTAAAAAGAGCGAGCGAGCGAGCAAACCCGTCTATGTGTTTGACTAACAACTCGACTACGTTTTCGGTTTTTTTTTTTTTTATTGTCTATAGTCTCTTTGACGTCTCTTTCACTGGAAAGATCAAACTAGATATTTATATATATATATATATATATATATATATGTATGTATATTAATCTAAAATTAAAAAAAAAAAAGAAAAAAAAAACAAACAAACAAACAAATTCTCGCCGTTTTCAACTAAAATTCGATTTCGGACGAAACCAAAAAACGATATCTCGCGTTCGCATCGCGCGACGTATACAACTAAAAAAAGCCAGCTATTCTCTCTTCGCTATTTTTTTGTTCTCCGCTACGTGTCTAGCTACCGCGATCAATCTGGATTGACTTTTGCGCGCGATTTCATTCGAAAGCGTGACAATTAAGATAGCACGCGCGCTACATCTCTCTAAAAACATATTCCGTATATTGCTTTGTGGTGCGGGCGCTTCTTTCTGACAAATTGAGCTCGATTTGTAGCGAATTTACACGGTCATATCCTACGTATCTATCTTACGTGTATATTATATATGTATATATATATACACACGAAATGATCGATCGACACATCTTTTACATTTGTTTCAACGTACGATTACCGAACGAGCGAACAACGAACAATGCAAATCTCTGAAAGACGCGTATGCCAACAATACGAACGAAATCGGCGTGTTTCAATTTCGTGTGTTGTTCGGTTTGCTTCTCGCTCGTGAGAGATGACATATCGACGAAGATTTTAGATGAATTTCGATCTCTCGCATTTGTTGTTTTTTGTTTTTGTTTTTGTTTTTTTTTTATTCGTTGTTCGTTATCCCGGTATATATATGTATATATATATTTTGGTTTTTATCCATCTTTAAGAACGCACGGCCCCGACACACTTCAATGACTGTACATATAAAGACCAAGCTTTAAATCAGAGAGATTTAAAGTCAAACTTAATCTCATTACAAAAATAGATCATTTCTATTTAATCTCTTTTCACAACGAAAATCTACACACAAGATTTATCTTCGCTCGCAATAAATAAATTTCTCGAAGAGTGTGTACGACTAATATGTTACGGAAAACGTTATTTTCAAGATAACAACGCTCTTTCTCTCTTTCTCTTTCTCTCGCTCCGGCGGCGGCGCGAAACGCACTTTCATCTAAAATATACACGTTATCACTTTCTTTACTCTCTAAGCGTTTGCAAACAAACGACCATGTTTTGGAAGTATGTTTTATTATAAGTTACACAAAATGCGATATATTGCTTACATCGCGCACAAATACTGATCATCATATTTTTTTAGTTTGTTTTTTTTTTTTGTTTTGGTCTTTATGCATGTAGAATCACTGCCAATCTCTCTTGTGTTATTAGTTTCGATTTTCGAACAATTTGCAAACGGAAGAAATCACGTCGATTTTATTATGCGCGCTCTTAAAAGTTCATCACCTCCATTTTGAAGGCCCTACCCTGCATCGCCTTGTTTATTTTACCCATGGGAGGTGCGGCGTTATTATCATCGTCGCTATTGACATCCTCATCCTCTTCCGGGAAGTCCTCGAGCCGATCGTGATACTCATCAAGCTGGAATGAAGAGAAGACGATATTATGTAAAATTGCAAAAGTGTTTTTTTTTGGATTTTTTACGAAAAAAATGTAACGAGACTACGATCTTGATTTCCTGTGCGAAGAAGCGAAAGTTAGTTTTTTTGGGATTATAAATGTTGGAAAGTAAAAATTTTTTATATCGTGATTTTTCGCAAATTCCCAAAGTTAGGAAACATTTTAACTTCAAATGTCTCAATGTATAAACGATCGTAGTCTTGAGTCTTGACAAATCGAGATGTTTGATGTTGCGTGTAATATGTGTGTGTGTGTGATCTATGTTTTTTTTTTTTTTAAAAAAAAAACTTCTATTGCGCCTTGTTAATTGCGCTGGCTGTTTATGAGCGTGTTCTTCATTCCTGGTGAAGCGTAATGTGAGGCGTAATGTGAGGCCTAATGGTGGGTGAGAGTTTGGCGTATATTTTTTTATTATATTTGACATGCTAATCATCGGGTCAAACGTCGAGTTCACGTACTTGCAAAAAGCAAGCGTTCGTTGACAAAGTATAGATTTACGCCTCACAATTTACACTAAGTATTTATAAATTTTTCACAACTGTTTTATTATATGCAAAATGAGTGCCGATTATGGAAAAAAAAAACATATATATATATATTTTAAAGACATAAGAACTTTACAAGTAGAGAAATTCCTGAAAAATATTACGTCTGTTTATTTTGATATTTGTTTGCGGAAAATTCTATTTTGTACTAAAAAGAGTACAGCGTTTTTGTCGTATGTTTTTCTATATTTCTATACACATATGTATTGGATGTGTAGTATATTTAAAAATCTAATCACATGCAATATATATTCTATATTTTGTATGTATATATCGATGATGAGATGAGCGTGTAATTTACCGGCATGAATAATCTCTCGCCATTCAATATGCAATCGTGCAATTGTTGGTTAATCGCGATATCAGTTTTTAGTATTGTTATTGTTATTAATCATTCGTTGCATATTGGGTTAAAAAAAAAAAAAGGAGAAGGACAGAGAGCCGTTCGAGATATATATATATACCGCGTGATGCTGCGCATTGGTTGTTTTTGCGGTGTAATCGCATGTGGCGATGAATGCGCTATTATGAGTATTAACATTCACAGAGGATGCATTCGCAAAAGTTTTTATACTGCGAACTCACGTGTAACGTAGCTACGGGGATATCGGTACGGGGTAATCGATGTTACCACAGACACAGAATTGATGCTTGCCTACAACTGCAGATCGTACGTTCAAAATATATAAGTTACCTAAACATCCATCCACGCACACGCTTAATTGGCTCACCATGAGAAACAATTTGCGCCGTAAAAATGATTAATACAATGATCGAAAACAACACAAAGCGACACATCGCAATTACGAGTATACCGTTTATCGCGCCAAAGCCAAACGATTACACGGCATGAAATATTCGTCAGCCCGTGGTGCGCTAATTAAGCCACTCTACTCTGTTTTAGACAGCTCTGAGGGAACAAAGAGGGGGAACAATGCTACTTTTGTTAAAAAAAAAACAAAAAAAAACAAAAACAAAAACAATTATTTCAAAGGGAAAAAAAGAGCACGCTACATTTGTTCGAGAACAAATTAATATCAAAGGGAAAGGTAACGTCCAGTTAATGAACAATCTTGTCGGGATTTTAACACACATTCCATCACAAGCCACAATCTTTGCGTATACTTTTCTTCTCCCCGCAGAGTTTTCTCCGCTCTCAACGACTATATAAAGTTTTCTACGTAAATATATATACATACGACTGATGTAACGACAAATTGTAATGACAATTTGTACTCACGTCAACGTCACCCATCATCTCTTTGGTAGAAACGGTGGTATCGATGCGACGAATGCTGCCTTGATGTATGTCCACGTCGAGTTTCACGCACTGGAATCGTCGCAAGAGGAACACGATCGGAATCGGTGCGATACCCGCGAAAATTATGGCGGCGGCGATGCCCAGCACCCAGCCGGGGTAACTCGTTGGCTCGGCAACACCCTGAGAGATGAATGAGAGCAACAATAAGTTGTGTAATTGCGAAATAGATACAGTAAACGCAGGTAACGTGAAATAAGGGAGGCTTATTTTTTCAACAAAGCACTGCACGTCTCTTGGGAGAATTCTACGTTAATTTAAAAGTGTTAACGTGCATTTATGTCGCGATAATTAAAAAAAAATCAGATATTCCAGATTATCTGCGTTTATCTCCCCCATTTATATCTTATCACGGTGCAATGTTGTTTTACCAATGTGGCGTTCCATGCTGAATATTGCGGTTTCTTGATGAACATGGATGCGATGCTAGACAGGAGAATGCAGACCATTATTATGGGAGCGAGAAACCGCCACGTGACTTGCCAATAAGCTCCCGGTCTGTATCCGGTCATCTCTTCGATGTCTTTCGTGAATCTGCAGAGTATACGGAACAATTACTGAATCTGTCTTATTCCCGAAAGATCAGAAGAATCGAAGAAAGAAACTTACTTCTCGTGACCGTACACAAAGATGACGGAGATCATTTCCATGAGGGCGACCATGACGAGACCGATGGTACCAGCGAAGCTGTCAAACATCTTCAGCCAATACTCTCCAGCACCGGTACAGAAAATGAGCCCCACGAAGAAACACACGACGCAGACCACTCCTACAATCAACGGATTGAAACGAATGTGATTGAACGATTTGTCAATATTTTCTCAACAGTGAATCGATTGCGAGTCACACTCACCCGTCATGTATTGCTTTTTTATTCTCTTGAAGAGATCTATGTCGAAAATTACGCACAGCATACCCTCGAGTATTCCGATCTGCGAGCCCAGACCAAGGGCCAGAAGCATCATGAAGAAAATACAAGACCAAAAAGGCGCACCCGGCAGTTCCACGATTGCCTGTGTAAACACGATAAAAGCCAGTCCGGTGCCCTCGGCAGCCTGCGAATACGAAATGTCGTTTGATTATTATTACGTAACTCTACGTCCGACTACAATTTGATGATGAGAAACGTCATTATATACTCACGTTGTCCAACTCGTTGCTGAGACTGCATGTTTTTAGCGTGAAGTTCATTGCCGATGAGTTGAAAGTACTCATAAAGCGTTCGTAGTCCTCGAGACCAAACGCGGTCAGATTAGTCAACAGCCCATTATCTACTAAGGTGTCCCTCGCGCTGAAATAAAAGCGATGTAATATATCTTCCACATGTGTCTCTCTGATGTTCGTCGATTATCAAGGATTAGCATATATCCCGCGTCCCGTTATATAAACTCAAATTCCCTCCCTCGTTTCTTTCTAAAATGTTCAACAACCGTCGACGTCTGACACTTTCGCGATCTACATAATTAAATTCAATTGTGATGCGATAGTGGTAAATTTATGCGCGTTTACAATTCGCGATTGAGATTCTCCTCTCGATTTAATTCAATGGCATCTTTTATCGGTCAATAAATTGTTGTGTACATATCAACAATGTAACCGATTTTTATAATTGAATTTAATCAAGTGGGTTCCGCTTTAACGCGCGAGTTGTAGCAACAATTGAGTAAAATTGTGACGACACGCATATTCGATCTTCCGGACCGAATACAGTTGGTCCGTTTTATCAAGGCCATTTAAAGATATGCATCCGCAGCCGTGGACGATTTCTCTCACACTACCCTCTTCGCGATGATGAATGTAGAAACGGATGGCCGCGTTTGCGGTCGCATTACCTGTCGACGCACTTCTCCACGTTCGACATTGCCTTGAACCCCAAAATGGCGAAAATGACAACGCTCGCGTAAATGGCAGTAAACGCGTTGCACACGCTCACCAGGATCACGTCCCTCACGCAGTTGTTGTCGGGTGTGTTGTAGCTGCCGAACGCGATCAAGGAACCGAACGCCAGCCCGAAGCTATAGAAGACCTGGGTCGCCGCGTCAAGCCAGACCATAGGCTCCAACAGTTTCTCGACCTTGAAACAAATCAAGCAAATGTCATATCTAATATCCGCCCCCTTGTGGTCGCGATTTCTTTTCGTCGGCAAAATCAACTCCTCCCTCCCTCTCAATCGGAATCGATCGTCACCTTTGGTGTGTACATGTGCGCCAGTCCGGCGCTCGCACCTTTCAACGTTATCCCGCGAATGAAAAAAATGGTGAGTACGAGATACGGGAACATGGACGTAAAGTATACTACCTGGAAAAAAAAGAACAGCTATATTTTAAAAATTATTGTTCGCGTACTTCAGTAGTAAAACAAGACCGATCTTTTCGATAACAATTTATTTTTGAATTTTTTTTTTTTCCGTAGTCAAGTTATGATAAAATTAGTTTTGCGCGTGTGAAAGCAGTCGCGTAAAAAACTTACTTTGCCGGACGATTGTATTCCTTTCATGACGATAAAGAATACGACGATCCAGCTGAGCAAGAGACAAATTACGATCCACCATTTGAGACCTTGGCCGTCTTCGATACTCGGTGCCGCGTCCAAAGTAGTCCTGTACCAAAAATATGCGGTCTCCGAACTCTTGACACATTCTTCGACTGGTTTCCCGTCCAATTCTGGGCATTTTGCCCACGGCAGTGATTCCTAAATTGCGTCAGAATATGCAAATAGATCATCAATAGACGCGCTTTAACGAGCGTGCCTTTATTGCGACGCAAGCAAAAGCTTAAGCGGCACTTTGAGTGCTGAACTGAGAGCGCATTTTGATGAGATTTTGCTTGCTATATATAGTTCATGCGATGCAACACGTATTTATTATTTATTAAAATATGAATACTTACACCGAATTTGATCGTGACAGCCTAAAATATGAGAAAAAAAATTAATACCATTAATATTTTGTATATAAACTTATAGAAAATAACGTTGTCAATTTATGTTTCGCGCCGTTGGTAATAACAGTCGAGATAAAAATTTTGTTTTGAATTTTTTGAGATTTTATTTTCTTAAATTTATTTTCTCATCTCTTTTATTTTCTTACGCGGTGTAAAAATGTCTTACTTCTTTAAAAATTTTTTTTTTTTAAGATTTAACTTGCAATATTTTTTATTAAAAAATATGATCTCTGACGGATCAGTGTGAGCACTTTGTGTATGAGAGCGCGCATAACTGACGCGTCTTTCATTGCCCATTTGAATTTAAATTGTGCTGAAGCGCAGAGGGTGAGAGAGTTACTTAAGACGTCTCGACGCAGATTAACTGCATCAATCGGTGCTACGAACTTTTTGATCGATCTGCTTACCTCGAGCGAGTTGAAGAGGTAGAAGAAGCACCAGGTGATAATTACGTTGTAGTAAAGCGCGACAAAGAACGTGACTATACAAGACGCGATTCCTATTCCGCCTAACCAGGGATGTATAGTGTTCCAGACGCCCAGGGCACCCTGTCGCATGCGCTGTCCGAGGCCCAGTTCAATTAGAAAGAGGGGTACACCCTCCAAGATGAGCATCACGAAAAAAGGGATGAGGAAGGCACCTAAAACGCGCAAAATTAATTTAGCACAGAATTTGATTGAAACATGTTTTCTTTATTTTTAAACGCAACTCTTGGTTTACCTATCGACGCCGAGAGAGAAATTGCTCGATTATTGAATTATTTTTCTCTTTTTACAACGCACCCCGTCATCCCCTAATTTAAACATGTTCCTTTGAATGTCGAGTTTTGCGGTCGTAGTACAAGCTGTGGAGCGCTTTGTATTGATCGAGGAGCCTAAGTCCTAACCCGTTCAGCCACTCTACTACTGTACTTCCAACGATTTTTTTTTCCTTACATTTGCACACTGTCTAGAGCCACAGAGAAATTCACGCTCTAAGGGGAACGTTAACAACATGTTCTTTTTCTTATACCCGGTTGTTACACAAAAAAATTCTCGCAGAAAGAAAGGTGCTATATTTAATTTCAACGCACAACCAGTGTTGTTTCTTTTTCTGTTGTCGTTCTAGTTTTTTATATAAATTCGATTATATCAATCTTCAATTTGCTAGAGCAACAGGAATAGAAACCGTGAAGAGATTTTAAGATAAAGCAGGAGGAGATATCAAAACGCGCGTACAGAGGAATGTCTCAATCTCGATAGATCTCCCGAGCCCTTCGGAGCTCTTTGTGACAAAATATCGACGATTATATCGAGATGTTATCACACATCTCTCACGTTTATGCGTGTTAATGGCTTGTAATGTGTGGACTGTTTAAGGCGCAGCTGTATTACGTTGCGAACCGCGAGGCGGAGCAGATGTTAGGTCGTCGCGTGCTTTCTGTTACACAGTGGTATGGATCGATCGATAGGCGTTCGGGCGACGCGTCGCGCCGGGACGGCGCAACGAGGAAATTTCCATTGAAAGCCGTGCCTTTGACTCATTTTAGCCTCAAGGTGTGTGCGAAGAAAAAATCCAAAAAAGTTAATTGTCGACGGAAAGAGAATGAGATCAGATTTATCGAACCTTGTAACACAGTCGGCACACACACACACAAGCTAAATGCCAATTGGAAAATTAACTCTCCCTTTCTTTCGAACAAACAAAAATGTTATCGATGACCAAATCTACAATTTAATCGCTAAGACGCTTTTTTAGCTGAAAGTGTGTTCTTAAAATTATTTTTCTATCCGGGAGACACTTTTTGATTTTGTGCGCGTCTGTGTAACGTGTTACATTACGTTTCGAATTGACTCAACTTGAGTAAGAAAGAGAGAGTTGAGAGAGATTGGAGTGTTGTTTTTGAAAATTCGATCCTTGATGCGCGTAAAAGAGAAGAGAGCACTTTTAGGCGAAAGCCATTACCCCACACGCAGCAGTGAGGTAGGCCGTGTTTAGAGAGCGGCGGTCTAGTAAACGGAAGCTCGATCTGCTGCGCAGTTGTTGGTTGGATGGTAACCGATATGATTTCGGTGTGCATAAACTCTGACGTCATAATCATGCGAGAGGGCTACACCTCTCTCTCTCTCTCGTGACCTACCTCCGCGAAAATAGATATGTGTTAAACAGCGGCTCTCGTTCTCTCGTGATCGCGATAAAAAGGGCCGCTCTGCGAAAATATTGCCGTGTCTAGAATAATTCTTCAAACGTGTACACGCAAACGGAGAATATTATCTCTCTTCGTTAACCGAACGGTATTTTCCATCCGGAAAGTTTTCGCTTCGCAAAATCTGTCTAGCTTGCAACATACGCGCGAGCGCGTATTGTATATCTGCACTCATATTTCATGCATGTAACGAACAAAGTGGCAAACGTTGCTGATGTTACGTATGTCTCTCTAGTACTTGCGGTTTAGCGGTCGACCCATCGCGTCAAAATGATTTAAATCAAGTTCAACCTTGAACAGAATTTCTTGGACGAAGTCTCGTATTGATTTAGTTTAAAAAAAATTTTTTTTTTTATTTTTTTCTTACACCGTCGCGATAACGTAACATCCTGTGCTTATAAACATTTTGTAGTTCAGTTAATAAACCGTTTTTACAGACAGCCGGAAAATATTTGATGTCGTTAATAAAGATGATATTTTTCACAAAACACGTTAGCCTTTGTGAACCACGTGACCCGTAAACGTTTTAATCACATCTTACCAAGGGGAGATTTTTATTAACTTTCATTGTGTTATAACAAGAGAAAGTTTAGCGAGTTTTATATATATTATATTACTTTTTTTTCTTTTGATTTTTTTTTTTTCACGCAAAAGAACATTGTTCCGTATTTGCGTTGCGTTGCTTAGCACAGCGCTTTTTATTCTAAAATAATAAAATAATAAGAACAAATAGTTATTGTACAGAAACACGTTGTTGTATTTTAATATAAAAAAAAGTTATTTATAAAACTGAAAAGATCAATAAAATTATAAAATAAAATAAATCTTGAAACTCTCTTGATGACCATTTAAAAAATTGAAAGAGACACTTAATGAAAATATTTGAATGAATCGCGTCGCGAGTCTTACTCATTATTGCGTAAATTGTAACAAGCGGTGCCAAAAAACGTGATCCAACACATTGGGCTAATCTTGGGGCGAAATGTCGTTGCTCAATATGTTAAATAAAACAAAATAAAACAAAATTTTGTAATTAGAATTAAAACAAAAATAGATACGATATTGGAAGAGGCTTTGCAATATCGTATCTGCTGAGCGTATCAGTCTGAAAATCGATAAAGAGTATGCGCGTATGTCTTTCAGAACGCAAATACGCGAGGAATATTTCGTTCGGCAGTTATATTTAACACCGGCCTGAGGGATACCTGAAAATAGTCGTTGACTAATATAGTCAGCCATGCACTATACCGGTTCCACTGCCCTCGTATCGAGCAACCTTGTCCCTGCTCTTCTTCGCTTTACATCCGCACGACGTCGTAGAGGCTGACGCCGCGACTGTAAGTTTGCGAGAGCTACTTCCCCCAATGTTGCAACTTGCGACAACCCCCCGGTGTGTGCTCCGTTTGACGATTTGACATTCGTCAAAACTTCGTCGCAGAAACATCGAGAAACTCAAGATAAATATAAAATTCAACGAACTACAAGTCAGATGAAAATTCAAAATCCATTTTTGAGTTCGGTGCGGTCAGATTTTTGAAAACACAAACAATAAGCCCGAAAAAAAAAGACTTAGCAAATCTTTTAATTCGTAATTTTACTTGTCTTGAAATTGTTGAATTTATTATGTTTTACATCAATACACGTACGTGTGTTGCAGATACATTATCGCGCCTACATAAATGTAGATACAAGAAAAAAAAACAAGAGTTTCTATATAGATACGCGCATCAGCGCGGATGCTGCCAAGGCGCTAATGTGCATACATGTGTGTGCGCGTCGCAAATGAAGAGAGAAATTGGAGTTCACCTAGCTTCAAGAACACCTCTGGTGGTGTATTAATCTATCGCGCGAAGGTCGCAAAAATGAAAACAAACAGCTTTACACGTATCAACAGCGTTGCGTGAAATATTAAAAAAAACAATATGACACAGAAAGAGAAAACATCAATCTCTTTAAAATCAGTCCATCGTTGTATTTCTTATCCCCAATCTGTCAAAACGATAACTGACGTAACTCACCACCTCCGTTCTGTTGGCACAGATAAGGAAACCTCCAGATATTGCCCAGACCCACGCTGTATCCGATAATACTGAGAAAGAATTGCATCTTTCCGCTCCATGCCGCCCTGTTGTCCTCCTTCGTCTCCTGGCTGCTGGTCGCATTTTGATTTGTCGCCGACACCACGATCGTCACGTTCTGGGCGTTAGGTTGACGATCATTCAAGGGAGCCAGCTCGTGCCCATTTCTCGCGGTCTCAGTCTTGACTACCATTCTCCCGTAAGTCTTGCCGAATGGAAAAGGAATCGATCCACCCTTCCCGTTGTGGATATATGTTGTAACTTAATTGAGATCGCCTGGACGGTGGCTTTCGTCGTGTGTTTGTTTGTTGAAGCTGATCTCTCTCGCGATCCCCACGTGCTACTTCTTCTACTCCAATCTTCCCGCTCTGTTTATTTCCCTTTTCTTGCGTGTGTAGCACACACTCCCGCTTCCGTCAATGTCCTTCAATTACCGGTGTTTTGAGAAAAACACGCGTGTGTTTTTCGCGTCCGCGTAAACGAGTCCTTATCTCTTTCTCTCTTTCTCTTTCACTCTCTCTCTCTCTTTATCACTTTACTACACCACCGCCGCGACGTTCATCGATTCCGGAGCGAAGGATAACACGCGGGTCGACGGGGTAAAACGCGGCGGATTTACTCTCTCTCTCTCTCTCTTTTTCTGTCTCTTTACAGTAATTGGGATAACAATAACGATAACAACAACAACAACAACGGTAATAATAATTAATAACGATAGCAACTGGTAATTACGTTCACTTTTTTTGTATCTTGATTTTATCTCAGGATCGGCAATCTCCTCGCGCACTATTCGTCGTGTACATAAAAATTACCGAGATCGGTCCTCGCTTCGAACAGATACGGCCGATATCAAATCGCTTTGTTGTTTATACGTACGTTTCTTCGGTAAGAGAAAAAAGGAACAGTCTCTCCCTCTCTTTCTGTATATATATATATGTATGTATATATATATATATATATATGTATATAGCGAATTTTCGTTCGCCTTCGTCTGATACGCGTGATGTGTGTATTCTTGATACTTCTTATTGACTGTGTTCGTACACGCGATCGCGTACAAGCGAGCGGGATGGAAAAGGTGCGAGGTGTGACGGATACGTCATAGGCTTTTATCCGAAACTAACTCTCGGGTGGACTCGTGGGTGACCCAATAAAAAATCGAGCCGCGTCGTTATAACGATGTGGATATCCGCGCGCGACCTCCTATCACGTGAGTTTTCGAAGGATATCGACGACCGATAACGAGAGCTAGCGCGCGCCGATTGACATTGATGGAAGAAGCGATGCACGGAGAGGGTTGCGCGCACCTTACGTTACGTTTGGAAGCAATCGTAGCGTGAAGAATTTAATGAGATAGAAGGGGAGTGTGAAGGTACGCGTGTGTGTCGTTAATAGCCACAGTCGGGACGAAATATCGATCGATTCTTCGCGCGGAAGCGAGATATCCGAATGAGGAAAAGAGACGGAGGAGAGAAAGAGAGAGAGAGAGAGAGAGGAATTGGAAAGAAAGAAAGAAAGAAAAATAGATAAGGAGAATTAATCTTCCCCGGCTTTACCAGCCGATTGACGTGCGAAATATTCAAGATTCCTTGCCGATCTCAATTCTTTCCTGTCGAAGAATATTCTCGTTCGCAATCTTTAAAGCGAGCGTTTCTCTCCAGCGTTGGCCAAGATCAACATATCAATTCTAGAATCGTCTTAGTAACTTCCTATATATTGGATCGGTTTCGTTTGGAGTCGCTGTCGTTTTTTTTTTTTTTTTTGCTTTGTGTATATATTTTACGATCGGTTGCAATTGGAAGTCACGAGTTCAGCTTCATATTTAGTCTCCCTCCCGGCTCGGCTTCGCGCGCGCGAGGAAGACGTGTTCGTGTCGACGTGATGATGCGTTTGCGCCTCTCTTCGTCGTTCTTCGCGTCGTCGTTTTGTTTCTTGTTTTTTTTTTTTGCAAATTTTTTCGATATACAACAGGGGATTCAAATTTTTTTTTTTTTCCGTGGGAATTGACACACCGTCGCGCGGCAGATTTGATTATTTAAACTCGATAGTCTTCGGACGAGCGAAATTGACGTCGCGGCAGACGCGCGTGTCTCGTTTAGGAGCAGGATCTCCGAAGTATTTGGTACCCATGTGTACCACTTCGCAACTACAGCCGCTGCTGGTTTTTCGCGTTTTATGCTTCGTTGTTGTCGTTGTTGTTGTTGTTGTTGTTTTTTCGTCGTCACAAAAAAAATCAAAGTACGTTTATACGTGTGACACGGCGAGCCCGCGCAAAAATTTTCGCTACCACGGTGCGGCTTGTGGCTGAATATGCGCCTCGTACGAACGTCGATATCGGACTGAGCCGCCGCTGGTGCGCGACGATGTGCGCGAGGGAACGAACCTACAACGGAACGGGAACCTCTGGAGCGACATCGACGTCTGTTCAACGCGACGGAGGTTTGTTCTACCGATGGTCCGGTCCCCGATTGGCCGAGGTAATTGTGCACGTACGCGCATACGCCGGCCGGCCAGCCGACCCTTTTTCATACGGTGAAGAGCCGGGTGTAGTGTAAGCGTTGTTATCTTATTATATTATAAAACTGGAGGAGAGAGACTCTGCGAGCGACGAAACGGGGGTAGAAAATACTCGGGAGCGAGTCGTCGCGATCGAAATTTTTCGAAAATCTATCAGCGATACTTGGCGAGAGGTAAGAGCAACCTTTGATCAGTTCTTGTCGTTGATCGCGCTTGTACACGAATAATATAAATCTTCTCGCTCGCGAGCTTTTCTAAAGGTCGCTGGACGGAGTCCAATGTTTAATTTAGAAACTGAACTTTAATATTCAACAATTTGTTATTCCGCGTGACGTAGGTTCTCGTCGAAACGTAATTTCAGTAATTTGTTTTTTTGCGTACATAATTCCCGATTGACGTTCGTACGTCAATGAGTGAATGAAAAAATATTTGTTGACAACGCGTGACGACGCAACTTTCTGCGACGATACATTTAAATTTCGCGGTTTTCTCAATCGCAATATGTGTGTGTGTGTGTGTGTGTGAGTGGTTTAAAACTGACAAACAGCGTCACATCGATCGTTGTTTCGCGAGGGTAGAGAGAGAGATATCCGCGCCACTTCCCACGCGTCGCGTCGGCATCACATCTACGTCGCGATGTAACCACTTTAATCGAAAGGCTTCCCCAGCATCTTTGTAACGGCTTAGACGTAACTTCTTACGTCTCATCCAGACCGCTTTATCTTTTTCAGTCGAGAAGAGAAAGCTCTCTATTTTTGTCGGAATAATTACTTTGAAGAAATCCACTCAGCGCATATAAATCGAAATACATGTGTATAATCGTGTGACAGATGAATCAAAGGCAGCGAGACGGCAGATAACGATCTCTTTGCTATTTCTGTTTATTCTATTTTTCAAGTCCTTTTTTTATTTCGTATATATATATATCCTCATCCTGGAGAGAGAGAGAAAGTATTTTTCTGTTTCCTTCTCCTATTTTTGTCCAAGATTGCCAAGCTTATGGCGTCGTTCGGCCAAAAGGGAAAGGGGTAGCGATCACCCTGTGACGTCATTCGACGCTATAGCAATATAACATCTCTGGAAGACGTAGTAGCATTTCGCTATCTCTTTCTCTCTCTCTTCTCTCTCTTTCTCTCTTAGCGTACTATATATATAGTTAGATATAATGTACTTACATACATAGAAACAGAGAGAGAAAGAGAGAGAGAAAGAGAGAGAGAGAGAGAGAGAGAGAGAGAGAGAGAGAGAGAAGAGCGGGTCAGCCAGTAGTTTCTGGTTACGTAACTAGTCGCGTAACCTTTTGACCTTGTTCTCAAGTTCTTCAATATCCGCTCGTATATCATCGTTTACCTGATTTGCATCGAATGGCATTCGCAATCGAACATCACGACAGTGACACGCATAATGCTCCATATATAAGTATCTGTGTATCGAAAAACGCGTTATAAAACACACGTTGCTAACATACACAGCGTATTCCCGTCAAACAACAACAACAACACATTTAATTACAGATTTTAGGAAATATTACGAAAAAGCTGGTATTTGTATTTTAGCAAACATTTCGAGTTTGCACAACCTTGCAGAAATCCGATATGTCGTCCGTCGTTTCTTTACATATGCTGATTATGGCGTAGAAATGTCACGCGCGTGCTTGCGTAATATCGCGTAAACCTTGGAAATGATTTTTTTTTTTTTTTTTTTTTACGGATACGAATCAGTTCATCAGCCGTTACAAGGAGGATATGTGTCGGATATATATTTCGAGCTCACGTCGAATTATAATACAGGTATTATATAAACGATTCTCAATTACCGTTTCGTTATATGCGAGAATAAACTTAATAAGGTCAGATAAGAGGAAAAAAAAATATGACGAATCTAAATCAAAGAACGAAACGCCGATTTTAAATATATCGAGATAGCGTGCACAATTCCTATTCGTAATTTTAAATTAAACTGTGACGCGGTTTAATCGCACATCCAGGTGTAATTCTTTTAATAATTCGTTCCAGATTATTATGTTAATTTCGCAGATAATTCAACTGTCCAATAGGTAAAAAGATGCATTGTACAATGCATAATGACACGTGCGCGTAATGAGCAATGCGCGTCCTCGTTATATTATACAATGCTCCGTGTTAAATCCGTGTGATAGATGTCGCACAGGAATGACGCACAGGATGTGTGCGATTTTTTTTCTTCTCTCCAAAGTTAAATTATTTTAAATTATTTTCTATTGCTGTGAAAATTGAGGTGGCGGGTCAAGAAACATTCTTCGTATTTTACCGTGTGCCCGTCCCACACGTGATCCAAAAGACGTGTAATATAAGCGTAATCTACGCTTGTATCTCTTATTCATCTAACGTCGCACGCGGAAGCGTGTTATACAAGTCCATATATCTCGTTCTTGACAATGCTCATTCAATTTCTTTCTGCGAGCCACGTTCCAAAGACTTTTGCCGCCATTATTCTGTAAGTACATGTGAATGGCACCGCGTCCCTTAGGGACAGACGCGAATTATGCGAACCCCTAACAGATCCGTTCCATCGCGGTTCTCACGACGAAACATTTGGCGCTTGAAGATCGTCATATTTTAATCCTAAAGAATCTCTTTGCAAGTTCTACGACAGACAAAAATCTGTTATTTCTCGGAAGAGAAAACGCTCGATTTCTCAAATCTCACGAACACCCGCCCCTTCCACGTCGGATCGTCTGGTCTTATCAAACAGAATTGAGTTTTCGTTGTGTTAAAAATTTTTTGTGAGTATATCGAGGATTAAAAAAAAAATACATTTTAGTTTTCTCTCGCATGAGAAGAGAATAAATTCCTTTCCGAGAGAACGTTCATGTCATATTCACGAAGTTTTGTCGCGATCACGATAATAATTGTGCCTATTTGCGTACAATTATTGGGTCAATAACCGTGTCAAGGACGCGATGCACATCGAAGAAATCAATTTGTTTAATAAACGCTATCAAGAAATACTGTTACTGTCTGATGTGAGATCGTAAAACATTCACTTCGAGACACAACCGTTTGACATGTACGACAATCTATTAATATATGACTCATCAGAGATGATATTGTTCACTATATTTGTGGGGATACACGTAGAAAATATAAATAATTATTTATACACACACACACACACACACACACACACACAAATCGCTTCTTATGTTACTGGAAAATCAAATACGTTGTATAACAATATTATGTAATATTATTACGCATCTAATTTTTATATTGTTATATTATTTATCTCTCAAAGTACTCTCTCTCGGAGTAAGAGCATGATAGAAATCTTCATACGCGCAAGTGACATACCATGGCAAGTAAGCTACTGTGATACTACGTTGGTCGGTGTAAGTGGACGTTTACCATAGATTCCCTCCCATATAGACGGTCTCACGTCACATCCTCATTCAGGAACTTAATAATGAGACATTGTTTACGAGCTGTCAATGTTGATCCTTCTATCATGAAAGTCGCTATTAAGGACAATCTAAGTTCCACCAAGCGTCCACCAACAATTCGATCGTTAAACGCGTTTATTTAAACTGCGCTTTTTTTTAGTTAATAACAAATCAAGGTAAACGATTATATTATAAGTTGCTCTTGAACATCGTAGCGTACTAGCTACGTACGTCCGCTTACAAAGATCGGACACACTCGCGCTGTATCAGACGCTCTCTAACGCCAATGTGATTTTGTCTGTTGATTTAGAAAATTGACATTTGAGGATATTGATCGTAACACGTGCATTGAAGTTTTGAAATAAAATATATCTCGGTGTGTATACAACATATTGCAAATAAATCAAGTATATTTTGAGTCAATAAATTAATAAATATATAATTTTTAATATATGCAGTAAATATCACATGAATCGAATATCGCTTACATCGATAATTCACGTAATTGCGAAGATGCGCGGAAAATAACGGTAGAATAAATAACTGTATATATATATATAATACATAAATATTAATTAAAATAATTTTTTAAATAAATTATAAACGATCGTTTTTTGATTTATTTCTATTCGGATCTGCAATAATTAGTGCCTGTAAAAAACGTGTTATAAATAATTTAACGAGATTTAACGCATTTATAACACATTGCAAATTTTGGGTATTCACCTGGCGTTACACCGAGAATCCAATCTATATACATGCCGACACGTGTGTTGATTCCTGGCTTATCAGTGCCGCAACCAGAGCCGAAACTGATGACGCCCACAAGAACTTCTCGCCTTGTCGTGGGATTTTGCCAAAGAACTGGGCCGCCACTGTCGAACTGTAGTAAAAGTTATAACTACAAAGATATGAGCGTGTGTGTACATATTTATTTTCTGTGACTTTATGGACTACTGCACATAAATAATTACCTGACAGGCGTCTTTTCTGTCTCCGTAAGTGCATAACTGACTGTATGATAAATCTTCGTGCTGGCTACGACATTGACGATACGTAATTACGCTCAACGTGACTTTTTGTAAAGTGTCCGATTTCGCTCCTCCAAATTCCGTTGTTCCCCAACCTGTAAATGTGTCACTTTTATCATACTATAGAATTATAGTTTTTTATTGTTTATACATAATTTGTATGAGAGAATAACAAATTTAAGAAGTTTTAGAAAACTTACATTATTTTTCTAGAAACACTTATTATATATTAGACAATTTAGATGTCAATTAATATACGTATTAAAAAAAAAAAAAAAAAGAAAAATGAGTGTGCGCGCGTTAAAAATCATCGCACGTGAAGAAGTTTTAGTCGCAAACGGTACAGTCGTAAACAGTAAAGTCATAAACAGATCAATCAATCATAGATCAGCAATATCTTATATTAGCAAGAATAATACTCAATGATTCGTCGATTTGTTTACGATCTTACGATAAACGCGACTAAAATTCTGTTACGCGCACAAAGTCCTCAAGAAACTACTTACCTAACAAATCTACAAAATTTCCTGCGAAGGAATCGGACTGATGTTGAAACGGAAGACAAACTGGTCCAACTTCTTCGCTGAAGCTTATGATGGAATTCACTCTTATTACGGCTATGTCATTTTCCAGAGTTTCGTTGTTATAAAGAGGATGCAGAACAAACTTGAATACGGTGTACAATTGCGTGGCATTGGATTCTGCTCCTGTGTCGAATAAAAAAAAATTCTTTTGGTTTTCATAACTTACACAAGTGACAAGAGGAGAAGAAATATACGATATCAAAAAAAAAAAAAACAAAATTATTATTTATTATTTATTTTATGTAAAAAAAAGAAGCGTTTACCTGTGGTAACATCGTGCTCTCCCACAATTACACCCACACTGCTCGCGTTTCTATTCGTCAAACAATGCGCGGCGGTTAATAGATGCTGTTGCGATATGATAGTTGCTCCGCAATATATTTCTCTACGACGAAAATCGACAAGACCAGCCATCATGGGATATTCGTTAACTCCGGTTTGCGTGCCTCCGACTATTTTTGTCTGTCGATAGGAATATTTGCGTTCGCGTAAGTAAGACAAATCAAATTTATATTTGATTGTGCGATTTAATTTTACTAAGCACACACATGTACACACATACATACCGGTTTTTTCCATCCGCATCTGCAATCGTCAGTTTTTTCCGCTTCTTCAACCGCTTGCAGCTCACAAAGCAGTTTAACTCCCGATGACCAAAATGACGTTGATAATTGAACAGTCATGATTTTGCCCGTCGATTCTACGGCAAATATCTCATTGCCGCAATACGAAAGAGCCGCGGAATTATTTACGTACACAGTCAGTCTGTCAAAGACGCAGTTAACACTCTAAAAGAAAAAAAAAAAAATATGTGTGCGTGTGAATACATTACAGAGAGAAAAACACATTATTATCATTAAACTAATTTGATAATGACTGGAATATTTTTGAACATTGCGTGCAAATGTCAAAGATATCACCCGTGATAATCTTACCCGTGGTATGTCAAACATATTGCAGATAAGTTTCGCCCGGTAATCGCTTTCCACGATCCATTTGCAGGATTGTCGACCTTTCGAGACGTCCGGATAATCCGGATTGTACACGTAATAGATGTTACCGGGTTTTAATCGTTGAAAAAAATTGCAGTCGTGTTGCAGAAAGCCGTTTGCAATTATAAAACATAACGACAGTGCGAATAGTCCAACTATAAAATGGTAGTTTGTTATTAACTTTGGAACGCACACCGTCCTGTTTTTTGTTTCCGGGACTCTATTAATCGCGGGTGTATAGACACTTTAAATTCGTCCCCAATTCTGTCTGTAATCGATCGAATTTTTATTTAAAACGTGTGAAATCGAAACTGTAATAGCTGAACCGCAAAATATTGTAAAAGCAATTATGATTTTGTCGTGCAATTTATGTTGTTGTTTGTAATATCGTTTTATTTGTTTGTTTTTCTTTTGTATCTTTTCATAATTCGTGTGTAGGGATAGGGACGTTTTTTTATTTATTAGGATGTGATCGATAAGGTCACATTTATATACTTCCAAGTTATTTTGTAATCAAATCAAAACTCGGAAATAGATGATCGTTTGTAAAAGCCGCATTGCGGTTGACATCATATATCGCAAGTCCGGACAAAATGTGATCACAGAACGCGTCGGATCTAGCATTTTGTTACATTATAAAAAAATTCGTTAAATCAGTACGAAATCACACAATTCTGTAATTATTAAAAAATATTCTCTAGCATTTACAAAAGTCGTGTAGGTTTTACAATCGATTGCCAGCATTATCGATAAATAATTTAAAGCATTTTCGCGCTCGATACCGTCGAATTCAATTGCTTCAGGGACAATTTTTTCTTGTCAACCTTTAGTATCCGCGTGTTACGTCCTTTCAGCGAGCCTCACGTTGAATGAACTTGAATGAAACACATGTACGCGCGCAGTACATATGCAGCATGCAATTTCCAGTGATTCACACAATCGTTTTCATTAAAAGGTGACCAAGTTGGACGAGAAAAAAAATTGAACACCCACGTCATCTAGCCGCAACACGTGGCGTTATTTGACGCGCCGTTTGACAGCTCCAACTTCGGCGAGGTTCAACTAGATGGCGTCTGATGTTCCTAAACCTACCGCAACTCATTGCCGGTTGCCATGGTGGTTGCATCATGGCCGCGTTCAAAACACAAACGAGAGGTGTCAGGTTTGCAAAGTTTGATCAGGTTTGACGCGCGTCATAAGAATTAATGACATCAGAATTGCACGCGCACATGGGTTTTTAAAACTTTTTTCTAACTGTTGTTCGTCCACTCGGAATAACACAGTAATGCCAAATCGCGATGGCAGCAGCGACGTGAAGGTAAAGGTGTATATTTGAATCGTATATAAACATCTTGTCATTACGTTTATCAAAGAATTTTTATTCTGTATTCTGTTACTTAAACAAATTTTATGACGATTTCAGCATGGCAGTCGTAAGATCTCATTTGCAGAAAATGAATTGGAACCGATACACAGGCCACCGCAGCGTCATCGAAGGCATCATAAATCACGCCACCATTCGAGAATTAATGGTGAACTCGACGAATCGACAGATAAAAATGGAAAGAGCGACGGTGTTGTACTGTCTAAAAAAATTGGTAAACATGCCATGCAAAAGAAGATAGATAAATTAATTGAGGAAAATAGAATGTTAACAATGAAACTTGAACGGTCCGCGGCAAATTCTGGTGAGTTCTCTCTCTCTTTCTCTACAATGATTGCAATAAAACAAAAACATGATAGATTTCTAGAAGATAACAAAACAGTACTTGTGATGCAGAAAACTTAAAAGAAAAGGATTCCGTAATATCAAAGATTAGCAATAAATACAATAAATTGTTGAAGAATCACGACAGTCTTGAAGAAGAATGCGAGAAACTAAGTGCTCTTTTAGAAAAACATGAAACAGAATACCAACAGTTGCATGCTCGTTACAAGAAGATATCGGAAACATTGCAAAAGATAGAGAGAACCAATAACGATCTCGTGATGTTTAATCAAAAATTTGAAGCTGAAAATACGCAACTGAATGAAGATGTGTTGCTTCTCAAAAATGTAATATATCAGTTGAATACAGAGTTAGAAAAGTATCAGGACAAATTAAAGGAATCTGGACAGAGAGTTGTGCCTAGAAGTATTAATGACGTAGTAGATTTCAACAGGCCGGCAGATGACGTTAAAAAGGTATTGGAATCGTGGGGTTCGGTGAATACTCATGTGCTAGGACCACTTTTGGATGCGTATCAAGAGAGTTTGTCGGAAAAACAGGAACTTATAAATCATTACGAAGAAAATATCACAGACTTCAGCGCCAGATGCAAAGAAGTTATTGCGGAAAACGAGTGCATGCACAACGAAATGGAAAAGTTGAAATTACAGGTAATTTAATTTATAGAAACAGGTTTGCGTATCGTATACTCTATCAAATTATTGTATATTAAAAGTTTTCTAGTGTGCCAGGTATGCGGATGAAATTAAAATGATATCCGAGGACGCCGACTTGCTTAAGGAATTGAACGAGTGTTACACAAAGCAAACTGTGTATCAGAAGCAGAAAATACACGAGATTCATTCGTTATACGAGCAAAAAGTGGAAGGAATGTCGTTTGACAACAACAGACTTCATGAGGAATACTTCACTTCTAAAACCGATCTGAGCAATCTCCAAGGAAAATATAATGTCCTTGAGAAGGAATACGAAAAGTTGAAAAATGACAATGCAAAAACAATGCCCATTGATATTCACAATGCTACTGTGGAAGAGTGTAAAGATCTGTTCGAGAAGTTGAAACGTCAGTATGAAACTGAGAAGGAGAAGCTCTCCGCTCGTGTCAAAGAATTAGAAGAGTTGCAATGTCAAAATAAAACGCAGCTGGACGTGATTACGATAGAAAAAAATCAATTGAAAACTTCGAATAAAAATTTTGAAAAAAATTCAAAGTAAGTATAGCGTGTTAACATGTCATACTTTTTCTCTCTCACGCAATTTCGTGGTAATATATTTTAACACAAAGCCATTGATTGATTCCAGACGCATGCAACGAAAACTCGAGCATTTTCAGAAAACTACAGATATTTTGCGAATATCTCGTGATTCTTTCAAGAACCAGTTAAGAAAAACAACCTCGTACTGCGAGGAGTTGTTCCACGAATACGAGAGAGTAATTGCCGAGCGGGATAAGTTAATTAAACTTTTACATGATACGGAAAATGAAAATGCAAATATTCACTTTCTCGGCGATACCATTACGCAACGAGTAGGTCACTTGAAAGAACAATTAAAGGTACGTATACAAAATATGGATCATTTTAATAAGTTTGTTATCAACTTTTTTAAATCTATTATTTTTTTTTATAGATCGTACACGAAGGCGCCAAACAACAAATAGCTCTGACCGAGAAAAATATGAAGGTGCAGCAGCTCGGAGCGAATCGAATGAAAAACAAATATCTCCGCGAGGTGCAACGTCTGAAACATCTGTTGAAACAAAAAGAAGAAACGATCGGACGATTGCAAAAAGAAATTACTTCTGTCCGTGAAAACTTGGAGCTTGTGCGAAAAGCCACTGCCGATACCAAAAACGCTAGAGGAATACTGAAAAACGTCAAGATTCAGCACGTTTAGCGCTTGTGTTTTAGAAAATCGATAAAATATATCATTCCGTCCAAGTAAAAAGAATACGATATGAAAGCATCACTGCCAATGTAAAAACAATTTACATGGTCTATAGTATTAAGTATTTTAAGAATGTTAATGTTTTACCGACTGTGAACGCGAAAACTAGTCATTGTACTAGTCATTGTACTGGTCATTTGTAATATAGCATGCAGTCAACATAAATACAATCTTGTAACTTATTACATATACATACGATTATATGCGTACAATTTACAATAATAATATAGCGTGTTTTGGTTTTCTATGTTTAACCGAACGTGCCTGGTACATCGACAGATTCGAGTGATTCGTCGTTAAAAAAAAAAAAAAAAGTCAAAAACGGAATCGCCGTCACACACACTCGACCGATCACTTGAGATAATGTATTCAACATAATAATGACATTTCCCGTGTCAAATATACTCAAACGTTTGCTCATTCAATACTCGGAGGAAACAACAGATTTATCGATAGTATCACCACCTTTATTTAGTGCTGACATCAACCGCGGCAAAAGGTTTTGAAGGCTACCATTTGTGTGACAGAGTTAACGTCGGTATAACCGCGGCTTTATACCACGTGAAAAATTGACGACATCACTTATATAGAAATGATCTCACATTCCATTAGTATTAACATGCAAAGACGCGTACGTGAGCTTGTAATCAGTCTATCGCACCTTGTATTTGTTGACCGGTTTTTTTCTTTTTTTTTTTTTTTTGCTATAATTGTCGGACAATTTTCTCGAGTGTTTTATGCGGATAATCGATAGACATTGACCATGTGTTACGTCGACGTCCACACACACACACATACAAGCTGAGATCACTTTAGATATCGTGTAATACATTATTGTTTTTTTCACATGAATTTTTCATCATCATTATTTCTGAATATGAGAGAAATCCAACATCCGAACGCATTTGTAATTAAGATTTGTTATACGTGTGTATTTTTTATTATGTAGATTTATTATATTTTAAATTTATATACTTATTGTACGGTTTATTGTTTTTACAAAATATTTTGAATTTTATTTTGCGCATCAATTAGCTAACTATGTGCACGAACGTACATCTGACTATTGATTCGCTGTGTCGAATCGTTTTCGATATTTTAAGAATTGCAAGATTACGCCGTGATATGTTATAAATTAGTCCGATCGGTAACGGACGCGTCGCGACAACTGAAGAATTGCGTTTAGAACCGGTCTGTATTTATTATCGTATTAATTATTGTATCTGAAGTGAAGCGCGTGAGTAATCACTCCTGAGAGTTCTCTTGAAAGTCGTTTTATCGCAATGTGATCGTGAAACGCGGGAAAATATCGCGTAATACCAACACAATTACGTGTCAACATCGCGATTTCGATATCGACGCGATTTCGATATCGACTCGCGTCTATCTATCCTCGTGTCGTTTGTGGAAGATCACTTGTGAGTTTTTCGCCGTTTATTACTTCACCGAAATGCGTCGACGAATAAAGCTCGACCGTCGCTAAGGTACGTTGTCATTCCCGCAATTAGTTTTGTTTATACAACATCTTTTTGGTAGAATATTTGAGAAACAAACTAAGCAAAAACCCCGCCATTTTTTTTATTTTGCGCGTATCGCCGAGATGATATTTAAAAGTCACAATTGTGCGTGACAAGATACGGCAAATGATACGATCGAGCCGCAATGTTCCTAAATTTTATGAGGTGATTTAATAGATATTACGTAAGTTGAAAACGTCGCCGCGCATTAACGCTCTTTTTCGACAGATATTTCACTTTCGGCGAATTGGACGAAACTGACTAAGTCGTGACGTCATTCGAACAAATGAGTGTGTGAAAAAAAAATCGAATATATATATATATATATATATATATATATATAGAGAGAGAGAGAGAGAGAGAGAGGAACAACGGACAAATGATGATCGTTCGCAAACGAACCTAGTTAAGGTTAACCGTCGCGCTGGTTACATCGCATGCCGGTTACACGCGACACGCATATTAATTCAAGGAACTAGTTCTTGCACAATGTATGCGTGACAGACAAAATTTATGCGAATCCACAAGGATTATATTAAACACACAACGAACGCGTCCAAACTCAAAGAAAACAAAATGCAAAAGAGTTCGAAAGCGTATGCGAATACGCAAGATTCTTATATAAAGATTTGAATTTTCTAGCAATTTTAATTTTAAATTTTATTATTTCTCACGCAGAAAAAAGAAAAAAAAGGATAAAAAACGTTCCTCTTAAAATTGTAGTTTCTTTTAAATACTATATGATCTTGACAATTTTATTATTTGTGTGTGTGTGTGGAAACGACGAAACTCGAGGTTATCGAAATGCTTGGCACGACAAAAACAAAAAACTTACACCGAATAAATATAAAAAAAAAGCTTCTGTCAAAACCGATACAAAACAGAACGGAAATAGTTGAAAGATCGCATTAGCGATAATGTGAATTTTTTATGTGGCACATCGCTTTGACAACAATGAAACATTCGAAATATGAATTTGAACAATATTGAAAAAAAAAAAAAAAAACAAGCTGTAAAATTAAACGAGACGTGTCTTCCACGAGAGAAGAGACAACTGTCATTGGCGTAGCGCTACGAGCGGCGGAGCCGGCCCTGATCGTCGGCCGCGTTCGTCGACGTTCGTGCGAACTCGCGTGAAGCAAAATGTCGTCTGCTAGGCGCGTCGTCCGTCGTCTGTGCAACCGGGTCGGGGCATTCGTGACGCGAAAATCGTAGCGCGATAAGGTGATAATGCGCGGTGCGCGCGCTCCGCGCTCGGCTGTTACACGGTATCCGACGGTTTTAGTGTCGACGCGTGTTGTTTAGTGCTAGTTTCCGTTATCGCGCTGTGTGTTACGTTACGCTCGTTCTCTCTGTTATACGCGTTCTCTCTCATCCGAAAGTGCGCGAGTCCAAAGCGCGTGCGAAGACGCGCGACAAGCGACGACGGGGTCGTTTTGTGCCGGTGGAAACATCGATTTTTGCTCGTTTTCCGTCGCGAACGCGGACGGATATAACAATCGTCGGACTTGTGAACCCGGTCCCCGTCCCGGCGTACGTCGCGCCCCGTTGCGCTTGCCAGGTTTTTTTTATATCGCGTTTTCACCCGGCGCGTCGCGGCTGCAATGCCGCCGTGAGAAGCAGTGGTGGAAGAGGAGGAGGTGGTGGTGCACCAGGAGGCGAGGACGTCGCGCGGAACGTGCGACGGATCATTTTCAGTGTAAGCTTCTTCCCCGTCTCGCTCTCTCTCTCTTCTCTTTCTCTCTCTCTCTCTCTCTCGTCACCTCCGCGCGTTTTCTTCTTCTCCGAACGGACGACGGTACTTCTGTCCACGCGTGAGCCACGCGTGGATTATCGTTGTCGCGTGGCTCTTAACGCCGCCTATATGGTTAGCACACTCTGTATAAGCGTCGCAACGGCCAAAGTGCGGGAGGAGGAGGAGGAGGAGGAAGCACCGCGCGAGAACCGCCGGAAGTAAGTAGAATCCTCGTTACACTTTGCGAGCGTTGCGGCTAGGTTAGTCCAACCGCGGCGGCATACGCGGTGCTTTGCTGGCCGATGGCACGGCGCCGTTTTCTCCGAGAGGCGCTTTACGGCGTGACCACCGTTGCACGACGTGGATGTTTGTTGGGGTTACGTCGTCGCGTCTCCGACGACGTGCGCGTTGACGAAACAATCGCGAAATTTGTTCAGATGTTTCACGACATTTCCACTCTCTCGACGCTCAGTTGTTTTTTTTTTTTTTGTTGACTCTCGTTAAGTCGCGTATTGTTATATAGACGACGTCGCGAACGTCTCGTGTACTTCTTTTGTTTTTGCGACAAGTAAAACACACACGAGTCGCGAGTAATCCCGATGAGAAACACAGAGCGAACGGAAAAGTATTTGTAAACAAAGTAAACGCACATTCTCCGAGTGCAACGGAGAGTCGAATTTTCCGAGTGTGCTTTGACGTTTTTGACGACAGCCGATTGTATCCCTTTCTCACTTTTACTGTTTTCGTTCGTAAATGCTGTACAGAAGGCACGTACAACTTTTATTGGTAAACAGAGGGAGAGAGGGAGGGAGAGAGAGAGAGAGAGAGAGATGTAGAACGGCGATAGAACAAATATGACTAATCCTACTTTTAATTTTCCGCAACTTTCGAAACTGTACGCGTTGCTGAACAATAACGCGCGAGTTTTTTTCGTTCTCGTCCGTTTCTTTTCTCTGCGAATTAAACAAACAAATTTGTTGACTGCAGTGATTTATCGCGCAGATACGTCGGGCGCGATCAATCAATTTACGCAATCTTACGAGACCTTGAACGTGTGGAAAGTGTAACGATAGCGGTGTGATAAACAAACGAACAAGATCGAAAATAGACTGTAAAACGTTGATAGTCCCGAGTACGTGTTTGTTTGTTTGTTTGTGTGTGTGTGTGTGCCGTTGCGCTAGAGAAATTCCTGATTAACACACAGCGGATTACATGTGTGTTTCGTGTGCTGTTTTCGAAATATCTCACGGTCTATAAAGTTTCAATCGATACCGGTTTACTGTTTCGCATTTCCGACCTTCTCTCTGTCGAAATTTATCGCTGCCGCAACCCTCCGACCTATATACACACACACACACACACACACACACATATGCACGCACGCTGCGAGGCAAATAGGACTTTCCAAAAATTCGGAAACGCCGGGTCGATCGATAAAAAAAACAACGCGTTTAACAATGTAGATGTACGAAAACGCGGTTGAAATAGTAAATAACTGCTTCCTTATTTTTCGGCTTGTCGTCGCGTTTAAAGGCTCGTACGTGATATGATGATTTAATTCGGCGAGTGCGTCGCGATCGGGAGATGACGAAAGCCACAGAGCGCGGTGGTTTACGAGAGATAAAATTTAACCGGTCGCATCTTCTTGTTGAAGAATACAAGGCGTATCAGGTTGAATCTCTCTTTTCTTTTTTTTTATCTCGTGTGTTTTCTCTCGTCGGCGAGCGAGTTCTATGAGGCGAGATAGGCTTTCCAGCAGCAGATGTGAGCTTTCGTCGGCGACCGGTTGTTATAATAACGTCGTCGTGGCACCCTCGTGAGAGAGTCTCTTTAATGGTTGCTCGTAAAAACCAGATCTTTTCCCGTCGCGCGCGGCTCCTCGTCGTCGCGGCTTCTCCAAAGCTGAAACTATTGGCGAACGCGCCCGCACGCGCGTGGCAAGTTACGACTGTTCGTCGCCGAGGTGGTCGCCGTTTTTACTGCCACGGATAGTGTAAGAAATATACGAATTTTCTGTTCCGTTAATTTTCGTCGACGTTACACGCGCGTACGATCGCACACGCGCGTCGCGAAAGAAAGGCACACAATATCTTGTGAAAATTCGCAGCGCGACCCTCGCGTCGCGTTCCTCGTGACGCGCCTCGTTGCAAATTGCAGGCCCAATTAGGTACGTCCGAACTGTGCGCGGCATTATTTCGCGCGCGAATCGAAACCGTTCGAAGCTCCGGTAAGTGGAACGGATATCCGCGCCGCATCGTCGAAAGCATCGTTGTCCTACAGAGAGGAGAAAAAAACAAAGAAAAAACCCAAGAAAAGAAGAGAGAGAGAGAGAGAGAGGAAGAACCCGCCTCCGCGCGCGGAACGTCTGTGTTCCGCTCCTTAATTACGCGTGTTTTCGCGTGTGCGTGTTTGTCTCCTCCTCCATTCTCCATTCATTGAGATTTTCTCCTCTCGGACGACGAACGCGGCGTTTTGATACGATTTACACGTACGAGCGCTTTTGTTCCACGACGTCGATTTATTTGACCGCGAGACGATGATAAGAAAAGCCGCATTCTCTTGTCTAGCTGCTGCTTAGCTCAGTGTCGCGATATCTCACTTAACGGTATCTGCCCCGAGAGATATTTGATACGTTCTTCGATAGATACATGAACAAAATTGAATTTTTCTAGTAGATTTGTGTGATATTTGTGTCGACACGAGAGGAGGGGGGGAAGTCTAGTTTTTTCCTCTCTCTTTCTCTTTTTCTCTCTCTCTCTCTCTCTTTCACAGAAGTCAACGTACGGATAAGTTGAAGATAAACGAATCGATGGAGTGTTTATCTTTGCGGTTGATCGAAGATAGATACTCGTGCGTGTTGTGACGATATACGTGAAAATAACGCCAACCTCTTGTTACCACGAACCCCGACTGTGAATCGGGGTAATAAACCAGATGAGAAGGTAAATGTTTCAATGAGCGGACATGTGCCAGAGAGTGGTCGGGTTATTAAAGAAATAATTTACCGGGTAAATAATTGTGCTCATCATAACAATTCTCAATGTTTTAAGTGTTTGATCGGCTTGAAGTCAGCAGATGTTGTTTGTCGTCTCGCTTTTCGAGTCATTGTTACTTTTTTCTAGTTAATTAAATTATCTAGTTATGTATATTTTTTTTAATATACTTAGCTTTGTGTGTGCTCAGTAAAGCTATTGTTATTTTTAAATATATTTTTAATTGTTATTTCGAAATATTTAAATATTAGTTTTTGAATATATTTTAATTATTTTAATCAATATGTTATTTATTTTAGTTTCCAACTTTACGTAAATATTTTGATAATTATTTCTTTAATAAATGACCGCGCGATATATCAGCGTTAATGTGTTCGATCATTGGGATATTTTACCTCACTTCCTCACGGTTTACAAGAGTGTCGATTAAGATTCGTATAAAATTCGAGGAGCGTAACGCAGCACCTTTTTGTCCGTCCAATGAACGTAAATAACACTCAATGAAATTCGCATAACTTATCTCCACGCGCGCGCGCGTAAGCCGCTCAATTCTTCAAGGTCGTCGCGACCTCGGTATAGTCGGTATTATTTTCGATTTGTGTCTCTCCTAGGGTAGAATTGTCGAGTTCTCGGAAAAGCGCGACGACAACGACGACGGAGAGAGAGACCCTATATATAGTTCGAGCGGAATAGTCCGTGCGAGCGACACAATTCGTGACCTCCGCAACCCTTCGTAAGAGTTCCCCTTCTTATCTTCACGAGGGGAGGGTTCGAGACGGGAGTCTCACGCGATAAATAACACACGGGAGCGAAACTTCGAACGCCGCGAAGAGAAACCGGAAATATCACTCCCGGTTGGGTTTCCAGCAGAAACGGATGAGTCGTTCGAGCGAGAAGCTGTCGCGAACGTGCTCTTCTTTTTTTTTTTTTTTTTTTTTTATCTTACCGTCCGACTAATTCCGTCGCGTTTTGCACGTATGCGTACGATCTCGCGTTCGGGAGGTAAACAAACGCGTGAGATCGCCGTGTCTCTCGCGTGTCTCCGACGGATGGAAGACGATCGACTGTTATCCCGCGCGTAAACGAGTGAGGTGGAGAGACGGGGAGAAGAGAAGAAAGGATATACGAATGTGCGTGCGTGCGTGCGTGGGTGTGTGTATATACATGTGTGCTTAACGTTTTTCGCAGCGGACGCACGTGCGTCGAGACGCACGTGTCGGGTGGACAGCAGCAGCAGCAGCAGCAGCAGCTCGGTGCCGCGTTGCGTGGTGATGTAAACAATGTCGACAAACCGTCGTCGTCGCGCGTTGCTGGCGTAGCGGCGCGAAAGGACGTTGCCATCGCGCGCATACGACGCGCCGTACGAAGCGAGGAGAAGCGGCGCGGCTCCCGAGCATGGTGTAAGGAGAATCGTCGAACGGCCTGGGCTGCGGGGATCATGGAGTTCGAGTTGGACGGCAGTCTCAAGGAATGGGCGAAGGACAAGCCGCTGAGCATCCTGCAGCTCGATCCTGCCGACCGGGCGGTATTACGAATCGCTGGTGAGTATACAAACCGCGACGTTGCACATATCGATTACCTTGCGTATCGTCTTAATCGCATGTCTCTAACGGACGACTCGTGGATATTCTAACGAATATTCAGATGTTGCGCGTTATTCTGCTAATAACTTGTTTGTACAGTTGTCACACACTAGTGAGATCGGTATAATAAAATAACGATAGAAAAGTTGGAAAACGTCGAATTCGACGAATAACCGACGCAAAATTGCGACAGACTTCGATGGAATTCGGAGTCTCTTTCGAAACTGTTAGAAAATTCCAAAATATTTCAAAAGTATACAGTCGTTTGATATATATACAAACGAGTCATCAAAGCTATAACGGAGCTTATCAGTTTAGAAATTTCTTGTTAATAGCTTATTAATTTTTTCGTCTAAAACGACATATTTTACTTGTTCAAACAAATTCTGACGTCTTTCTTGTTGTTTTATTCTTTCAATTTTGTACGAGCGGGAGGTAAACGGAGAAGGTGTTGAAAAGCTGCGATTGCAATATTTTTTTTTTTTAGCGTGATCGTGAAATTTCGAAGAAATACCGTGCGAGACAAGCGTGCTCGCGATTTGTTCGACTCGCTTTTACAACGCGCGTTCCGCGCGGCGCGCAAATGTGCGGTGAGTTTGCAAAATTTCGAGAGAGAGGTATACGACGCCGTCCAATGACGCTGATTCATCTTGATGCGCTCGCGTTTCGCCGTGTCGCGCAGGGTCAGCATGTTAACAACGTTGACACACACACACACACACACACACCCGCCGCACATTTGCACATGCTATTTTAGCCGATGGTTATTTACTTTTCACTGATAAATATAGCGAAGCACATTAGCGCAAGTGCACGGTCGACGCGCTCTTTTCAGCGCAGCACCGCGATCGACGTTGTTCGAGCGCGAATCTTGTATCGCGGTACAACGAAATCAACCTTGCTGAATTTGACTTGAATCGTAAACATCCGTGAAAAGCATATGTTTGGAGCGGTCGAATTCGGACTCGTCTTCTCTCGGCCCCAGACAGTCTTTTATTGTTGATGTTATTGTGTTCGAAAATGTAAACCGAAAGAAAGGAACAAAGAGAGCATTGATCAGCGAAGCGTCAAACTCTGAAAAATAATTGACCGACCAAACAATTGCCCGTTTTCACTTTGTTCGTTATAATTGGAAAAAGATAATTGTTTCTTGCGATATTTTTGTTCACGTCGTCAATGAAATTTATTCTCTCGGCGTGAGGATAAAAAGAAGATCTCATAAATCGTCCAATCGGTGATCGTTCAATTACTCGAAATTTATCGTGTATTTTAGCGCATAATCCGACGCCAGAGTAGAATGTCGACGCCCGATTGCCGGCCGCCGTATCGCGCGTTCGCATGTAAATTCCTCTCCCACGAACCTTACGATCTTCTCTTCCTATACACACAGCGTCCCTCATACAGCTGTCGTCAGCCAACGTCGTGTTCGTGTTCACGTTGAATGTTTCGTCGATTATTTACTTGTTCGCACAATCATCGAATAAAAAGTGCGTGTTTTCTTTTTTCTCGTCTCGGTCAACGCTTTCTTGCGTTCTTGTCGTCAAATCGCGTGCAATATTTTTCTTCTCGTTTTGATCCTTTGGGTGATCCTTTGTTTTTTTTCATACAGGCATAACATCCGGTAGTTGTAGACCTTACCGTTAATTCACGTGTTTTCGCGAGCGCATTTAAATTGCCGGTCATCGGGGTGGGTATTTAATTAAAGGGACTTGTGCCGGTCCATACAATATGTGACACACGGGAGACGGGGCTGCGTACTTCCGCGAGGCAAAACGTCCGGCTACGTTTAATTCACGTATTTTCGCATTTAAAATTGGTCTGCAATTTGTTTAAACCACGTATATCTTCTCTCAAAGATGATGTAGTTTATGCTTCTGTCTAATGTAATTTTGAAACAAATCACACGGTATATAAAGTTTTTACAACTACATTTTATTAATGCGAACACGTTACGCGCGAGATTTTTTTCATTTTCATCGCGCAGCCACTGTGTGTTTCGATTATTTACGTCGCCTTATCGGTCCGATTGATGAAGATTACGTCGATCAACGGTGACCCTCGCGGTGCGGCCGGCGGCGAACACGTAACAGCGTGAGCGCACACCGAATTCAATTGTCCGACTTTCTGAGACGACTGTGTTTCTCCGCCGTCAGAATTATCCCGCGTATGATTAGGGTCACGTCAAAAATAATGGATAATGTACATACGGAGATAATAGTTTTCTCTCCGTTATTTCTCCCCGGACGGAGAAGATCACCGCCGCAACGGTGCGGTCGGTGCATGTTGATACCGTGGGTTCGGGACTTTCAAGAACGGCCGTAATAACACGGCGCTACCTTGTTTGGGTAACTATCATCTTCCAGCGCGGGAGATTAACAAATAGACAATCTTCAACAGCGGGGAATAAACAAAACAAACATTCGCGCGCATTCTCTCGACTAATATCCGCGGATTCTTTCCATCTAGAAAGCGGTATCACAGCGTATCACGCGGTTTCTTCTTTCACTTTTTTTTTTTTTTTTTTTTGTAGTCCTAATTTATTTTTAACAAGCAACAGACATTAATGTGCTCTTTTTTTTCCCATTTGAGTAATTAAGATTGCAATCGAGCGTTTAATCGACCAGACGCGACGAATTTTTTTTTTTTTACGAGTCTGATGAATCACTTTCTCGCGATGCCGTTAAATTTTCGAACAATCGACCATCGCGTGCCTCTCGCTATCATGGTCCGACCTTCAACGAAGGGGTGTCGACGAGAGAGAGAGAGAGAGACGGAAACTCGAGATTATTCTGTAAATATCGAGTTGCGCGCGTCACAAAGATCGTCTTACCGCAGACAATTTTTTTCTCGAGATGGTCTCATTGCCGAGTCTCTCTCCGTTCACATTCAAATTCCTCCAGATTATCATCTGTTCTGACGCCGCTCGCGTCAATAGCGCTCGTTATTCGGTGAGGACGTAAGAACGAAAAAAAAAATAATAAAATAAAATAAGCATTTTCGCCGGAAGAGAATATAATGGCGGATGGAACGTGAACGAGCAAACATTTGCATAAAACGAATGAACGAATAATAGTTCTTCTCTACGAAATGCTTCTTCTCTCGCGACTTCTACGTGCCAGATTTCTTATCGCGTATGTGTGTAATTTACATGTCTCTTCGCGTTACACATTACCGATATCGGTGGTCATCTGGTGTCAAGCAGCTGAGATGTATCGAGATCAGCGTGTGTGATCGTTATGCGCGGATCTATTTGTATCAAGTATTAATGATCCGTGGCAATTTCAGTTTGTTATGCGCTATTAACCAGAAGGTGGTCACCGCGCGCGTTTCGCAATAGCGTGTTACTCTCGTACGCGGCCGTCTATCTGTTTACACGGCGATGATGCGATGCGGGAACTACCTGTCATACTTGCGTAAGTGAATCGCGACGTGTGTCTGGTGTCGACGCACCACCGGTACTTCCATTAAATTTTCTTTGCCGGAACTGTCTTTCAGCCGCATATCCCTCGTCGTGACAGGTTCGAACTTTTTACGTGTTGCTTGAAGATAATTTTTATTTAGAAATATATTATTTTTGAAATATATATCTGTTAACAAATTTTAATATTTAAAAAAAATTTTAATATTTTAATAGATTTTTAAATTTGAAAAAGGTTTGCGAAAATATTTTAAAATATTTGAAAACTCTTTTGTGTACATAGAGATAAAATATATTTCAATTATCGGGTTTTCTCTTTTGAGATGAGCAACTGCTCATTTAGCTTTTCCCTAGCCCCAGCTTTTCACGGATTTTAACCGTTTGACAGTAGTGCCGTTTTTGTCTACTGGTCTGGACTGGACTAACTCCACTGTGAACTCTTGCTGAGTGTAGGAAGTAGGGACAGGTTAGGTCAATTCACATTGAGCCGCGACCGTGGAGGCGGCAACAGGTGCTCGGGTCACGGTTCGATGCCCGGCTCGATACGCCATCAACCCGCCTCTACGGCTCGTCTCTTTACCTGGAGTTCCACGGCTAACCATGCACGTTGCGGCTCTTTGCTTTTAATTATTGCCGGCTGAATGACTTTCCTCGCAAGAGAGAGAGAGAGAGAAAGTACATGAAAGAGCTATTTTACAATGAAAAATCCTGTGACGTGCAATGTCACGACAATTAGTCAAAGAAAGTAGTTTTTTTTTCTATAATTTATTATAATATAAAACTCTTTAAGATTATATAAAAAGATTAAAAATTAAAAAAAAAAAAAAAAAAAAAAACTACGTGATAGAAGCAGCAACGATTATTATTATTATTAATATATTCGGAAGGACTTTAATGTATACAAGTAAGATCTGTACGTAAACTGTGATACCGAGTTTTGCTAAAATTAATTCTTCACCTCGTAAATTAGAATTGCGTGTATGAACATATGTAGATATAACATATAAATTATATATGTACATGATATATATGTACATAATTCATGTCGTATATCTTTTCTATGGTGTATATGTGAATCTGCTTTACCATCAAGAGATATCAAGATGGAATACCGTATAAGAATAACGTTTTTACACCCCATCGATACCATAATTAACTATTTTACCGCACTCTACATATTGCTATCACTAGTAGTGTTGGTTAGCGCTTGTGTGTACATACGTCGATTTTTTTGGCGACTGACTACTTGCGTTTTAAAAAAAGTGTATTTTAAAACGATACTTTTTATTAATTAACGCGAAAGGTTTTAGTTGGAAATACTTCAAACATTGACGCGCCAAAGGCTTTTGAAAATTTTATCTTCTCTGACTTCTGATGCTTCGAATTTGCTTTATACGTGATATACGATAAGACACGTTTCACCGACACGATGCAACGTGGTTGATGACTCGTGCAAACGCAATTTGCGATAGGCACGTTTTTTTTTTTTGCAACGTTCAATTTTACGCTTTAATTCGCGATGTGAAGAGACATTTTATTTCGAAAATATTGAAGGTAGAAAAATTATTGCGAGAATTGTTTCTCAGCGCGAATTTTAAATATTAAACTTCCCATAAAAATAGCTCGTGAAAAGTACGAACTGTGTAAGATGCGTCAGAAAGCTTACCTTGAAAAATACCTACGAACTTTTTCGACATTGTTTTTTCTTTCCGTGATGAACACAATCGATACCCTACTTATCTATCTTACACTCGCACAGTGGTTTCAGTGAGAGAGTTTTGAACACGCGCAGACAGATTACGCGTATAAATCCTTACGAAGCAATTATTTAATTCTATATGTCTAATCTTTCCGATAACCGACGCTATAGCAAGGGGGAGTCGCAAGATAATCAACTTCCGACGCGAGACTGATTTGATTCGCGCGGCAACGTACTTTATATATTTCGAGTAATCTTGCTCTCAATCGTTGTACAGTTAGGAATGCCAGTTAGAGTAGTTGCCAGCTACATAAAACGCAAGTAAATTGAGAAAAAAAAAAAAAAGAGACCTAGTATCGTGGACGGGAACACTGAGCAGCTGGCGACAAGACCTGTAGTGACACACGCGAGCTTATTGCTATTACGTCTGCATCTGCTTATTTAAATGCAATTCAGTCCAATTTGCAGTCACCAGGCGGAGTTTCTGCGAAGCTTCAATCGCGCGTAAGTGGATTAATAAAATCATCGTGTAACGGTAAGAAGAAAAAAAAAAAAAGATCTTAATTGAGGAGAGAAAACTCGCGCGGAATAAGAAAAAAGGTAGAAATATCGAGGAGAAGAAAGATACTACGTGAGAAAAATTCTTATAAACTCTTCGGCGTGTGCGAACTTCTTGGTAACCAGTTTCTTTCAACTCGCGATTAGCGCAGCGCGCTATTATACATTCGAGCGGGTCGAAGGTGTATTGATAGCCGATCGAATTTAAGAACATCCCTAGGCGCGCGCATACTGGCGAGGGTTACGTGGCTGCGAGAAATAACGCCTGACCCCACCGGGAAGAGATTGGACCAATGCCCCTTTCTCACTTTGGTTCGTCCGAACGCGCATAAAACAGTCTGGACTAGCGCGTTTCTGGGTGGGGTGTATGAAAGATGACCGGCGCTCTAAATAGTAGTAGTGACCTCCCTATATGTGTCTTCCACTTGTGATCGCGCGAGTGCTTCTCCGGATCGAACTCTAGAACGTCGTTAGAAGCCGAATAATCGGGCGTGAATGCCTCGCTGATGACGCCCGTTACGTGATGCAAATATGATCGCTCTCCTGGACGGAATTATTGTTCGACGAAGCGCGAATAATAAACTCTTTGCACGGCAAATTATTGTTTTGCGTCGCAATAACGTTCCGAGAAAAAACACGCGAAAGAGAATTATAATAATTGAAACTATACCGCGCTCGAATCCGATTGGTTTTTTTTTTTATTTACGTCGGGGACGAAGATTCTAGCAAGATACTGTAACTTATTGTATCACCGCCGAGTGTCTTGTGTTTCTAATTTCGCGCTGGCCGCTCGCAATCGGACCGAAATAACACGTGAGAGAAAGAATATGCGACAACAGAAATGAAATGCGACTTCCGCAAACTCGTAGAGTCGCTTTTCTTACTATACCCTTGCGCGTGTACCCCTGCCGGTCCGTGACCTGCCTTACTAGATCCTTCAACGTGTAGCTATTCTTTACGGCGCTCGCAGTGTAAGGAGGCGCCCTCACTCTCTTTCACATCCACCCTCGTCTATCCTTCTCCTTTTGGCTGTGTGCCTTATATTCCTTCTTCGTTCAAGTTCTCCTTCCGCAGGAGCAAGCAACGCAGGATCGCGTTGGGGACCAATAGGTCGACCAGAGCGGGAGGACGGTCGTCGGTGCGGTGAAGAGGTTACATTGCAGGATAGCGGCGGAGTAGTGGGAGGGGGAAATACTCGCTTCTTGGATCTCTCTCTTTCTCTCTCTTTCTCTCTCGAAGGTATAGAGCCGACCGCCGGGTGGGCGGCAGTTGTCCAGGCGTCGGCAGTCTGCGTTCCGAGGCGACGTGGCCTGCACGACGGAGCGACATACCGCGTCCTCTCCAATTCTCAGTGCGCTCTCTTCTCTCTCTCTCTCTTTCTCTTCCTCTTCTTCCCCTCTCCTTCTCTATCCTTCTTTCATCTTCTACCTCCGGTTCCCACTCTCGGAATCTTTCTCTCTCCCACTTGACTGGCGGTGTCCCTGTGCTCCTCTCGTCGCCTCCGTCCTTGCGCCTGGCTCTATTTCCCTCTCCTTCTCTCACTCTCTCCTCTCATCCGTTTCTGTGCTCTCCTTGTCGCTCCAGCACCTGGCTCGCGACGCGACTCTTCGCTCCGGATACTCGGCGACTTCGTCAACGCGTCGCCGCCGCCGCTGCTGCTGCTGCTGCTGTTGCTGTCTTCGTCGCGCGCGTTATATATACGTATATACGTCCGCGACAGAGGAATTTGCACAGTGCCACGTTTCGAAGCGCGCCCGGTCGTCGCCGTGTCGCGCGTGTGTCCGTCGCACGAGGAGTAGTGAACTGTGTGCGCGCGTCCCGGACGTTTGCGGAGAGCAACTCCGCTCGTTCGCTCGCTCGCTCGCTCGTGTTTCCAGGCTGATGTGTTCGTTCGCCGCGGGTGTCAGTGACATTATTCTAGTCTAGTAGGTACCTAGCGACCTAGAGCGATGGTAACGACGACGCGGAGTCCTCGCGATACCGTTCGTTCGTTCTTTCGACACGATTAACGCCAATGCTGCCTCGAACATCGGAATTGGAAACCGTGCGCAGTTGCGTTGTTATCAGTCATTATAACACTCGAGTTTTTCTACGTCGACAGTTATTGCGACAGTTTTTTAATAACGCGAGGACTTCTCACATCACACATCGCGACTGACACGTGTGCGGAAAGAGAGCGACTTTAATTTAAATAATTATCGACACATTTGTTGTTAATTTTGTGTGAATTGTAGGTTTTAGTAAATTTATCAGTTGCATTCTTCAAACGAATAATGTTCAAACAAATAAATTTCCTCGCGTTTATTTGCGATAGTGAAAACACACACGATCCGCGTTATTAAAACGCTACGTTTCGTGCGGTTCTCTACGTTGAGTTTGTGGAAAATATTTGTAGTGCTAAGTACTCCTGACGTTTGCTTATCGTTTTGCTTATCGGGCGATTATTCGTGGCGCGAACGATATATTACGCCAACGAAAATAATGCGAACACACGAAAGTTATCCTGGCAACGGCGGTCAGACGTGTACCACGTTCGAATCGTATACCTCGTAATCGCAGTTCTGACACTCCCTTCTCTATCTCTTTCTCTCTTTTCTGTTTGCTCTTTTCTGTTTTCTCTTTCGATCGATATGTCGATATCAATGGGTACGCCTCTTCTTTTTTGTGCCGCGCGGCTTTTCCGTTCGTTTATCATTATTGCCCGCGCGTGCTCGATATTACCTGTTCTCGACTCGCAATATTTCATTGACACCGGACTCGTGATGCACTTTTGAATCATGATACATGATGATTTATTTACACGGTACCGCGTGACGTAGTTTGTGATATCGCGTGTGATGTGTTTGCGTAGATTTTATCACACACTAATAATAAAATGTAGATCCATTTCGGAGACAAAGGAAATCTCTTTGAAAGATAAACGGATCTATAAAATCTGAGACAATATTGCGATTAATCCAGATTCATTTTATTTCAATACTTTTGTCTTGATAGAAAAATTCTATTTTCAAGATTTTTTAAATATATATATATATATATTTATGTAATTAATACAGTGTTATAATATACGTAGAGATTAATATATTCGGGTGACTCAAACAGATTTTATTTACGTCACATTAGACTTTCTTGAGAATTGTCCGACAATTTTTTAAACTCTTTAGAAAATTTTGTAGTGTTTTTTTCAAGACGCAAACACTCACGTGTTCCGCTGAAAGATCAACAATAGCGTCACGCACCGTATACGTCGACGACGACTATCAGTTGAGCACTCCGTGTTTATCTGTTATTATCGATGCCGTGTACGTACAAGCCGGATCAAGTATAAGATGGCAGAGAGATGCCGCGCGCTGTAAAAACAGGTTCATTTGCCTAGTCCGGATTTGATAATAAGCGGTGCAAACAATCTCTCGCACGAGAGATTGACGCGAAAGAGAGAAAGAGAGAGAATACCAGTTTTGAACATCGTCAAAAATATCGTTCGGAGATCACGAATTAATTTGCTCGCGGTTTTCACGTGACTCATTCGCGAGACATGTCGTGCCACTTTAGAATTTTCCCGACCGTGCCCGAAGAGGCACAGACTGTTCTTCTTACGGAGTAAGAAGAAAGTCGTTTTTATCGAACACGGCGATTATGTAATAGATGCCGAGGAGGAGCAGAAGCGAGTCGTCGACGAGATCGCACGACAAAACTGGTCGAGGCGGACGTGCACATGTTTTAACGCGCGTTTTCTCGCGCGCTGAATCGCGAGCGATTTCTTAATTTGGTCGGAAACGCGAAACTTTTACCCGAATTGGGCTCCGTTTAAGTGCATTGATCGTCGTTAATAAGCTAATTATGTGAAAAAATGTGCACACTCGACAAATTTAAAAAAAAAAAAAAAAAACACGTGAATATCACGCGATCTCTTACGTCAAAATTTGTTGATTAAAAACGACGATCAATTGCGTATAATTTGATCATTCAGGAAGGGAAGAAATTTGTCTTTTTGAATTTGGTTGGTTTTAAACAATACATGGTAAAGTCATGCTCGCGCTTTATTATTATTATTATCATTATTATTATTCGTATCGTCTTTTGTAATGGAATTACTCATCGCCAAAGCTCATTCTCTCTCGTCGGTGTTCCGAGAGAGACTCGCTTTTCCTTTCTACCTGTTATTCTACCTGCAGCCAAGTACCTGTCACTTTTTCAACATACCGCAACACTTTAAGCCGAATGCAAATTATCGCAAATGGCGTGTCTCTCGCGAGCAATTGTATTCGACGAGATGAAATCACTCCCGGTTGTATAATTTTTTTTATATTTTTTATTTTTTTTCAACTTCCCTTTGGCGAATGTGTGAACTCATCGCCGAGTCACCCGATAAACGACACTTTCTAGTGTGGTAGGAGTGTTAAACTGCATTCGCGCGCGAGAAACGACCGCAATGACTAAAATGTCCTTATACGGCCAACTACGTGACGAAGAAGTTCGTCGGATCGCACTTGCTTGTTGTTGTGGTATACACATTTCGATTGTGGGCGGACTTGTCTAGGCGGGGGATACAGGACTCTCGTTTCGGGAGCCAACAATATATGTATACGCGCGAACAATCTCGGTCTCTTCTTCCCCGGACTCTAAACTAGATTTCGACGGGTCTAAACGAGTTTTCCACTCCCGGAGATTGCCAGACAGGTAGAATTCACTTTTCACGATAAAAGATGAGAATTTTATTATTCTCGGCGGTGAGAAACGACCTTCAGAGAATTCTCGGAATTCATTTTATTAACATAGACGTTAGGTGTATAATTGAAAGAAAATTCTATTTCATTGTAAGCATTAAAAAAACAATTACCGTTAACTGTTTTTTTTTTTTTTTTCAATAATATCTTTGTCACCGCTGTCGATATTTTTTTATTTGTAAAATGTCTAACACTTGTGTTGTTTGTCTGGTAGCTCGAGAACAAACGTGATTCCGCCACGCTTATTTGACGTCGGCGGCGCGATTGCATTGTGCGATCGAACGCCGATGCATATGTTCGTTATTCACGTAAATTAACGCCTCCGTCGGGGCGCGCGAAACAACCTCGCAACCTGCTCTCGGCACACAGCACTCTTGACATCCGTGCGAACAGTATTTCACTTTACAGTACTTTCCTATCGGTATCTCGCGCTAACCCACGTGCTTCACACACGGTTTGCCTTCGCAGCCTTTTAAGGGTCGATCGCAATCGAGGATATTGATTGTGTACTTGTCACTCTTAAATCTATTGTTTCTTATTGTTAAAACTAATAACGTTTTCGATCAGAATAATATTTAAATTGATTTGCAAACAAAGGAAAAATATTATTATTATTTCTCTCTACATTATTTATTATATTGTTCTTATATATATATTATTATTATTATAATTATTATATTATATTTTCTTGCACACGTATTTGTGTGCTCGCAATGAAATTTTATTCGTGTTTCGTCATAGAGACAAAGTGTGGATACAGGAAACAACAACGCGTTTGGTCTCCCTCTGTCAACTTTCCGCCTACCTCGTTTTGAAATCGATCCTCGGGTTTCTCATTACCTTAATCGTCCTCGTCTCTCGCTTACGTGCCGTGTGTGTGCTGCCTTTTACGAGGCAACGCCCTTCCAAAAGTACCTCACGGTCGTACGTCTTTTATTGTGCGTGCTGTCGTGGAAAATACGTGTTGAACGGAAGAACGTCGCAAAGGTCGATACGGTTACGCCGAAAAGATCGGGATCGAAGGCAAACAAAACGTGCGCGTGCAGCGCGCATTTTTTTTTCGTAATCCAGGTAGGACGTGCGACTCGATTAGCCTCGGCGGCGGGTCCGCGAGTCTCCTTCAAGGTTGATCGCGGAGGGAGTGAAGGAGGGGAACCTCAGGAGGAGCCGAGATCGACTGCGGACCCGTTATGCGACTTGGCGCAAGAATGCCGCCGAGCCGGCCTCCGTGTAGCCCGCGTTATGCCGCTCGCGATACGAACACGCGTGTGTTGTGCGCGCGCGCGCGCGCGTCTTCTCTCTCGTTGGTTTCCTTCTCGTTCCCATGGAATCTTCGCGGATCCTTCCTTCCGGATATCGAACAAAATGCGCGAAACAAACGCTAAACTTTATTACGGCGCTACTCGGCTTGGTGGGAAAATGACAACAAAACGGCCCGTTTTCGAATTTATTCCAAATTCGTATTTTTCAGAATCTCGCAAAAGAGAGAAAATACGCGAAAAACGTTCTGCGCATCTAACGTTTGTTTCTAATTTTGGAGCAACGTAGATTTAATTAAACGGGAATTTTTACGAGAAAATAATCTTTAAATACGTAATACATACGTGCGCGAATCGCGCGAGGCAAATGAGGTAAATCGTCGAGCTTTCGTCTAGTCATTTAACACGCTTGTTTGTTTAATATCCCCGTGGTTACACGTAACGCCGTTTCTTCCGTCTTCGCGCACGCGATGCGAGAGAGAGATGCTGCTGGTTTCGCGTATCTCTCGGAGATGGGTAACGCGACCCCCTTCGAGAGAACAGTTTCTCTCGCACGCAGTCGCACAGTAACGCGTTTTTTTGACATACCTTTACTAACGCTCGTGTGGTAATAGTGTGACACGTTGTGTATATACGAAACCAGCTTTATGCTCTTCTTAAAGGCGCACGTGTGTGTATTTCAACATGAGCCGCGGAAGAAGCGGAGTTTTCTCGGAACCGCGTGATTCAGCGATCGAGAGACCGTCGTCATTTGGTGTTTAATGAATTAACAAGGGCTCGTCCGTTAGGCGTGTCCCGACGCGTAAAGAGGATCAATTAAAAGCCACGTCTCTCCTGCCACGCGGGTCAACGAGCGGCGAAAGATGCATTCTCCTCGCTCCTCAGAACTTAAATTGAGTTCAGAACGCGGAAGACACGCTGTTGAAAATAAATTGAATCCAGAAACGCGCGATTCACGGTCGAATCTTGATTTACGCGCTTAAAAAAAAAGAGAAAAAAAAACGCTCTAATTGGACGCTTTACGCAGCGTTGATGAAACGTTCGCATTTTTTCGCGGATTTTTAAGTCTGGTTTTTACTCGCGCAATGAAAAAAAACATATCCCGTTAAACGGATGATGCGTTGAGATATCGAGGACGGTGTTTGAATTATTATACCGACGCGGTAATGACGACGCGCGGAACGACCTCACCTAACCGCGCGACGTCGTTGTCCGGCGACGGTCGTCACTCTGTTTTCTTTCCGTTTCTAATTTTGTCTAGGCAAGAGCCGACCGGCGACTCTCTCTCTACCTTTCGTCTGCGTGTATATAACGTCGTTCGCGATTGCATACGGCAACGACATGGTCCACAACTGTGCGCGCGCGACGATTGACCCGAGCCATCGACCCGATCGTGTATGCGAGTCGCGCCGGTGCGGAATCTTGCGTATTCCGCGCGGCGTATTCCTGTTGTTTCAGATTTCTGCGAGAATTCCTTTGGGAAAAAAAAAAAAAAAACGGAGTTGTTCACATTTTTTTATCAAAGAGAAAAAGAGCGATTTACAAAGCAGCTGCAGACGTGTGTCTGGCAGCATCGACGAATTGGTCCATGACGACCCTTGCTGACACGCTTGCCGACTACGACGGGCACCCACGTACCCGTTCCCCGTTTACCATATGCGGGGAGTTCGATTCTCGCGGTTAGGCGCGCTTCCATCGTCGTCGTCTTTAAGCCTTGCCGATGCCAGGCGTGTGCGTCGGCGCTCAGTCTCCACGCGCCTCGCGGATCGTCAGTTCGAAAAGGTCGCTCGATCTGTCTGCCCGTTTCGATCTCGGTGTTGGTTACTTGGTCGATCACACTTCGTCGTTAAGCGCTACGATCATAGGTTCGTGTCGCAAACGTTACAGTGCTACGAATTGTAAGAGAGAGAGAAACTATTTAGCCCGCGGTCGCAAATTACATCATTTTATTCAACCGTTTGATCGAAGTGAGGACGAATTTTCAATCGCGTATTCGAACGAGCAGCTTGAACAGAGTGCAGTGTTTTTATTCGTTCGTAGAATTATGTTAAAAAAAATTGATTTGTTTTTTGTTTGTTTTTTTCTTTTTTTTTAAATAGAAGAGAGAAGTAAAAGTTACACTTCGACAGTTTTGAACACACGGAAGAGAGGCACATATGTAGAAACATTTTCACTGATAAGTGAAATTGAGAACAATCTTGATAAATCGCGAAATAATTACACTTAATCGTCGTGACGCCATCGTATAGTTGTTGCGGTTAGGCTTATTCCCATTCGAGTTGTTAGCTTAATATACTGGATGATCGATTACAAATTTGATGGACACGCGTAGGATAATAGCACCTGATCGTCGGGTGTAACCGTGATCGAGTTTCTTACATAGGCGTGCATCAAGGCCGTTGATTTCTAATCTTAATAGCACGAACATGTCGATCGATCGTCCTTTCCACTCCTACCACGTCGTTTCTTCATGTTCCTTAGCGCTTTCCTGCAATTTCTTGAATTTTTTTTCTAAACGTCTAGTTTTTTTTTTTTATTTTTTTCAACGACTCTTGTACGTCGAGAACAAATTTTTGCGCATTGACTTTCGGAGAGCTCTCTTTCCGCTCGCGTTCCGCCCGATTGTTTATCTCTGAATTTTGTTTTTATTTTCCCATCTTATTCGCATGCACGCATGTCGTTGCACACAGGTGTTCCATCTTCGCGTCGTCACTGACGGGAGCGCGCGACGAAGTCCGGGTGTTCTTCTCGAGAGAATTCACTAAGTGCCATATCGTATACGAGGTCGGGGCGATATAATAAAACGACGGCTCTCTCGCATTTGCATGCGCCGCGCGGCAGGTTGGAATCCGAAGGTGAGGGAATCCTTGGCCGATTCCCCGAACGACGGGAGGGTTCGAGAAACCGATCGCGTTCCAGCCCGAAGTGCTGGCGCACGTCGTGCGGTTAGCAGCGACGAATAATCGGCGGAGAGACTCGCTCGTTCCGTCGTTGCGCGCTGCCTTCGATCGGAAGCAGAAACGACAGGAGATTTATTCAACGAACGATCGAGCCGAAAAAACTCCGAGGACTCCTAGCGACTCGAGAGAAGATTTTCTCTCGAGAGAGAAAGAAAGAAAAATTGCGAAAATGTGAAAAATTTATACGATTATATTAAACGATAGGAGACCCAACGAACTGAAATATTTCTCAAAGAACGTTTGTAATTTTGTCACGAACACGAGCATCGAAACAAACGGTGTGAAAGAAACGGCAATCGAACGCGAACAACAAAAAGCTCTCTGTCTCGAGTTGCCCGCCTGCCGGACGGCGGAGGAAAAAAAACAGTGTCGATTTCGCGTTTGTAGCGCGAGTGTCATGACAGTTCGCGCCGCGGCCGAACGGGTATGAACGTTGAAACCTGCACCCTCTTCTTCGCTGGGACGGCCCGGGGTCCGGAGCCGAAGGACAGGATGTCGACCCAGGCTTATTACAAGGAACGGCTCGGCTTTGATCCAGCTGACACCGTCGCCGAGCACCAGCGAGAGCAACGCTCCCAACACGGTTACGAAGAGTCGCTCTCCAAGTTCAAAGGTCAGCATGCGAACGGATTCCCGGAGGAGAGTCCGGGATGTAATGGCGTAATCGTGGAACAACGTGCCGGCAACACCCAGGCTTTCTGGGGCTGCTGGGCGATGTTCATTGAGGCGCACGGTAGGTGGGGAGAGAGGGAGAGGGAGAGAGGCTGTGCTAAAGAGTTGGCATGCGGATGCTGGACACGATATTTTTCCTTTTTTTTTCCGAGCTGTGAAAACTCGCTCGTTTCATTTTTATTTTAAGTTGTTCTTTTTTGGTTTTTTTTTTTTTGTTTTGTTTTTGTGTTCCCTTTTGCGCTTTGAAATTCTTATTTTCCCTGTGTTCTCTTTTCTTATTTAAAGTAGGCAAGCGAGCAATATAATTGCGCTACTTGACTTTACCGAACTACCGTTTTGTGTAAATTCGAGAGAGACGACGTTTCGTTTTTTTTTTCTTCGCGCGAGAGATAAATGTCTCGGATGTTGCCGAGTCGTTGGAGAACTTTATTCCAAACACGAGGACGACCTTCGCAACATGCTAATTCCGACATTCTTGCGCGATTCGAGAACGGATGCTCCGAAGAGCGGATTACAATTACATGGTTCTCACATCGCGGTCTGGTAACTGTGATCTGGCCAGTTTTCGATTCATTTCGACGGGGTGATACATGTGAGATTGTTGACGGAGAAAATTATATAAAACGTCTAACTAAATACAATCAAACAATGTTTCTTCAAAACGAATATATTTTTATTTTTTTAACGCGCGTTGTTTCACAACATTCGAACAATTCTGTATAAAATTCTCATCGCGCGGTTTATTTGCGCGCAACAGACATTTTCAACAGTTCAAATACGCGTGGAGGCTTGCTTTTGCGGTTTGCAAATTTACTCACACAATGTGATATTTAGTTTTTACTAACTGTACGATCGATCTCTCGGTGCCTGTGTGACACGCGGTACCGCGCCCGCGTCCGTAGAACCCGTTGACTTGTGCTCGCGCGATGTTTGTTTGATAAATGTTTGAGTTATGAGTGTCGCTTTTCTCGCCTTTACCTTTTTAACAGCTCAGTGTATATTTTACGTGCGGATTATCTAAACTATCACTGTACGCGCGTAACACACAAAGAGATGAAAAAGAGACGAAAGAGACTTCGGTGTCTCGGCGTCTGCTCGGACTCGGCGCGTCCCGATCTCTTTCGCGAGAGATCTCTCCGACGAGAGAAGATTTTTTTTATTTCAATTTCATTTCGAGACGCGTCGTTTTTTTTTCGCGCAAAATCGCGCATCATCCGGTGTGTTTCCACGCAAACGAGCCAAGTAAAGAGAAACAATAAACAATTGCTTTTTCATAATTCCCGCCCACAAACTCGGATTGCGTACTCGCGCAATGTCCAACGCTGTTTTTCACTTAAACGCGCAAGTCAAACGGCACCGGAAGGCGCCGAACAAATGACGTCAGCGAATGTCGTATCAATTCGCCACACCGGGTTTGATCGCTAATTTATCTGTAATTACTGACATCTCGCGTCCGGCCGAGCGGAGAATAATTAGATTCGTGACGCGAACGCGATTATACGTCGTCGTCGTCGTCGTCGTCGTCGTCGTTATCGTCGTTATCGTCGGGCTCTCAAAGTTGTGTTGTTGCTTTTCTTCTTCTCGTATCGTATATCGCGCAACGTAACCCTCTTCGCGAGTTCTTTTGACGGCGGAAAGAAGGGAACCGACGGCGCGCGCGAAGGACGCGCGATATATTATGCAATCGAGAATCTCTTCCGCGCGTTACGATCGCCTCTCGCGAACTTGAGCGAGGCGATTAATAACGGAAACGCAAAATGTTCGCGCGCGCGTCGAACAAGCGCGAGATATAACGAGCCGAAGATGTCAATCATCGATCGCGAGGCGGTTCTCGCTTACTTATAGCTTCGTTTTTTTTCTTCTTTACGCGCGTTCTTCGAACGATGTACTTGCTCTCGATGATGTGTGCACATAAGTAACGCAGTATTTATCTGTACAAAATACAACTAAAATAAACAGTACGGATAGAGACAAGTAATTTACAAAATAATTGGAGCGCGTCGGCTGTTTTTTTCTGAAAACTTAAGAGACGCCGGAGATTTTAATTAAATACAAAATTACGCAAACACCGTAACAAAGTTTTTAACTATAATCTGATAAAACCTAATATGAAACTTCAGTTTGGATTCGTCGAGCGTCAGATGATTGAACGTCATTATATATTGTCCCGCATCAAACGAAATGCCGAAGAAGTACCGTTTGAAACGCCGACAAAAATTTCCGAAAAGAGTGAAGACTAATGAATACACTCGTTGACGTTTATCTCGGCTCTCGTACATCGGTTACTACCGTTATCAAACTTTTTCTCTCTCTTTCTCTTTCTCTCTTTCTCTCTCTCTCTCTTCACGTTCCAGCATTCGCGTATGCGCTGAACAAGAAGAACTCGCTGAAGAAAGTCGAAATACTTTAGCGCATTTCTTCGAGATCGGCTCGTACCTCTCTCCTCTTCTGCCGATGCGTTTGTGTCCTCGCAAATATTTGAAGAAGGCGCGAAACGTTAATGCAAAAGAATTAATTGTGAAAAATATATTAAAAAAAAAAAAAAAAAAAATATCTGATGTCAAAAATACACTTAATTTCGCTGAGATCAAAATTTGTTGATAGTGATATTATCATCTCGTCGTGAATTTCTTTCGTCGCTGTTACAATCCAACGTACGTAACGAAGAGATTTGATCGTTAAAAGATCTGAGGTCGCTTATTGACGAAGATTGGCGTAAGCCAAACTCTGAGAGAGACGAAGCGATGCCAATTAATATGACCGACAATTCACGCTACGTTATCTCCGCTAGTTGAGGCATCGTGAGAATTGGATTTACCCGGAATTTACGTTAGGGCCTCGTGTGATTGATGGCAGGTCGCTACGACCGATAGAGATCGCGAGTAGTTTAGACTAGTCCGTAATTCTCGTTAACATCCGACAAATGGTGTTGGTGTATCGACTGCGACAAGACAAGTTTGAAAACTGGGCCGAAGTTGGGGAAGCCCATCAAGGGGTCGGAGGTGAGATAATCTGAGAAGAACAAATGCTTCGGTTCGCAGAGCTTCACAACGAAACGCGTCGGTGATATGAAGCGCAAGCTGGTTTTAAATCAGCGGAGTTTTGCAAAAGCCACGCGCACGTGCGTGCACGTGAGACATTAATAATAAACTTTCCGTATAGTTAAACCTAAACCTAAACAAAGTTTCTATCCCCTCGCGTTACACGCTTGTCACGCGAGAGCGCTGCTCCGCTCTATTCTGGAAAAAAAAAAAAAACGCTCTAAATTAGGGCCAGATCCACGCTCTTATTTTTCACGCAATTTGTTACGTTGTATATATCCATCCGTGTTAGTTACAGAATTTCTCGCAATACGATCAGTCATTTTGTACGCGAATGCGTTATTTGTACAGATGCGCAAAGTTTCAACCTCGTTTTTACTTTTTTCCTTGTCGCACATGTCAACTTTATCTCGCGACGCGTATCGAAAACGGCATCACACACAGCGGTCGCGTTGAACGCGGTCACACGTGTGTGTGTGTATGCGTGCGTGCGTGCGTATGTTCTCATTAAAATATTTGATCGCGATTCTCACACGCTAAAGGCGCACTTGGACAACGTGATCGTTCACAGAGCCCGCATTTCTCACTCGAGATATTTCTAAATCCAAAAGTGTTCCCGAGTGCGGCCTCTCTTGTTACCTCTTATTTTGTATCGTCTGGCGGGGTTTAGGCCGTCACTTACCGCCGGCTTGTCGACCTTTCGGAACACGCACAAGCGCGCACACGATCGACGATACGCTGTCGCTCGAGTGGCGTTAACGTTTCACGGGCCGCGATGATGACGTGTCGAGGAGGATGGATACGTTATAAATCACACCCGGTGTGTCGCCGCGGCTTCGCGATGAATCTCTCTCGTTCTCTCATTTTCCCCTTGCTGATAAACGATCCATTACGCTAATGCCAAAGGAATTTCTATACTACGACGCGCTTCTCTCTCTGTGCGGTTCGAATTTAGCGCGACAATAATAACGAGTCTATGTAACTCACACGTGTGCGTTCTGGTTGCGTAACGTGTCGTACGCTCGCTCTCAAAGCGAGTAAAAAATTTATTTAATCTCCGTGATTTGTACACGTTTCGACATCTCGGTCCGATCGTCAATTATGAGTCATCGCAACGGTCGCTTTCGGCATGTGATGCGCGCGCGCGCGCGCATGTGTGCGCGTCGATAATTTACTTATTCGTGCCGCGATAATCACAATTACGTTGCGAGAATAGTCATTAATTCGCAAGAAATCCGAAGAAGACTCTTACGTGTACTGGATCTCAACGTTAACGGTGACCTTGTCCCTTCCCTCCTCGTCTATTGCAACACGACGAACGAAAGGTTCTCGTATGATAATTTCGAACAATGTTGCGTTTTGCAACAATCACTTGTGTACATTTAGTGGATTTCGTCTCGACGATTTAAAATTCCGATGGGAAACAAACTGCGGATATGGAATTGACAAATCCATCGTAAGTTGCGTCTCGAGACGTGGCGGATTGAGCCCACGGCGAAGCTTCACTTTTATTCACACGACCTATTGTCCGAGTTTTTGTGTGCCTCGCATGCTAACCGATCTCGAGCAGCTTGCCAAGCCGGCCGACCTTCCGTCCGCTCGCTCACTCGCTCGCCTACCTGTCTACCTGCTTTTGACCTCATCCCCGACTTGACCTGATCCGGTTGCCCGGTGTGGTTTCGTTGTTGTAGCGACCTCGATCATCTTTAAAGTCCCATTTCCAGGTGGCATTGCGTCACGACGTTCTCGCTGTCATTCCGAGATACCTGGCCTGGTAACGTTACACCGAGGGTCGCGATAATGTTGCCGCGATGTGATTATCAGTGTGACGAATTGCGCGAAATTCGATCTTCGCGCGGCGATCTGTAGCGAACTGCTGATGACAATAAACCCGCTGACACGTGTCAGCCTTCTTCTCAATCGTGTGAGCTTGATGTCGAATAAGATTTACGCTTTGTGACATAATTTGCGCACGTTATGGTAATGAAAGATTTGTTGACAATGCGCGTTGATTATTGTTGTTGTACAAGGGAACTCGTATTTACATTCAATACCGCAAATGCAGACGAGCGCGCGCAACGCGCGTTGCGCTTTTATTTAGCAAGCAGCGTTGTCGTGACGCAGCCACCGTGCGTGAAGGAAGAGAGACGAACGGTTTCACGTTTCTAATTATCTTATGTTTTTTTTTTGTGTGCTTGCAGACGAAAGAGACGCCATACAGAAGAAGACCTTCACGAAGTGGGTGAACAAGCATTTGAAAAAGGTGAGACACTATACGCTTTTTGAAATTTGCAACTAGACTTTCACGTTGGTGCTTTGCCAGCGGCTTGTTTCGCGAGAGTCTCAGTGGTGCTCACGCGAATATCGTTTTTAATTAGCCTAATGGCATTGATGTGATATCATACAGGGTGTAGTATTTACCGAGCATGTAATTAAAATACATTTGTGTAAATAAGCCGGAAATCTATGGGACACGTGTGGTAATTAAAGGGAACAAATTTTTAAAATTGCATGTTTTGCAAAAAAAAACTAATTTAAAAAACTAATTTAATATTTTCACGTTAACAGGCAGCGAATATACTCGCCAGACTTATTTATGGATTTGAGAATTCGCTAAGTGCGGCCTTCCCGTCTTGGTCTTATAAAATTTCAGATGTTAACGCGTATATAGCTCTCTCGATTTTTGTAAACAAAATTTGTGCGTAATGACGGTTTGCTCTGTCTATTCGCGCGGGCTCTCCTCGTCTGTTATGCGAAATTACTCGCGAAGAGGCGAATTTGCATTTCGCGCACAAATCCATCAAATTGTTCGCGCAAACAGATTTTACGATTTGCACGATACGATAATACGAGCGAGAATCTTTTAGACAAATTTGTTTCATTTAAGTGAAAAATATTGTATACTTATCTCGAAACACTTGGCGGATTACAAATCTGTACAGAAAATGTAGAGTCAACAGTTGTAGAACCCGCGAATGCGCGCTGCGTTTAATTGAAACGCGAGAGAGAACGAACGAGAGCGCGAAAGGCTTCCTCGTTTCGACGTAGGAAACGCGTGTAGCAGTGACGAAGTTTTTCTCCCATCGAAATCAATGTGCACGCGAATTCCGCCGCGGAAACTCGAGACGTACGTTTCCTCGTTTCGTTTCTCGAGAAAAGATCTCGCTCGATCTCGGTCTCGTCGCTATTAATGCCGTACAAGTAGGCGTTTCGCGCGATCACGCGCGGAATCGCGCCGCGTAAAAATACGTAAACTCTCATTGCGCAATCACGGTCCCGATATTGCGGCCCCCGTGTTGCGTATGTGGCACGCACGTGGGTCGAAAGTACCTGGTGGTCGCGCGCGCGTGAACAGAGGACTATAGAAGGCAGCGAGCAAAGACAAGTGGGCGACGCGATCGAGGAAAATCTCGAGCGACAACAAATCGCGATGATAAGCGTGCAGCGTTTTTCCTGAAACGTTCGATAAATCGTTCCTAAAGTAGTTGGAACAAAAAAAAAAAAAAAACGTTGCTCTTTGGAATCTAAAAACAGATTTAAAAAAATACATTATCGCAAATATATATTTATATCATTATTATAAATATATTTATATCATTATTATTATAAATATATATGTACTTATTTATATTTTGAAATATCAAATATATAAATTATATTTTTCTGTCTTCGTTCTTTATTGCACAAAGAACAAAGAATGACGATATACGCTCATGTTTAGAAACGTGGATTTGTTTAGATGAAGAAGCTTTGACAAATTTATAAAAACTCGCTGATAACAAAATATCCAATATAAACACAACGGGCTTTTGCTTTGATTTTTTTTCTGCTTCTACAGTTGCGCGAAATGAGATAGCGTAATCCCCGGCGTCGTCAGCTGATAAACTGATTATTTATCGTTAAATGAAACGATAAAGAGCCGCAGATACGTATCGCAGATAGCGCGATATACCGGTGAGCTTTGATCTTTGAAATAAATATATATTGCCGCGGACGCTGCGTTGTATTATGTCCGAGATAAAGAATGCGGCCGAACGTTTTCTCGATAAGGGACCGTCCATCCGTTTCGCGTTGTTGTATTTATCTTGACGCGAACGTGAGCAACCGCCAGCTATGTCGTGGCTGGATTTTCTCTCTCTCTCTGTCTTTCGGTCGCTTTCCAAGAGAACGTGCATCGTGCGAAATCGGTATTTGGCGGTGTTATCACACGGTCAGCGATTGTTTGTACTGGCAATTTTATTTGTAGTCGCGCAAACATTGCGAGAGAGAAAACCGCTGTGTTCCGCGAAGCGTATAAATTCGCGAAAACTCGCGATGATAGATTTCGATGATAGATCGAGATAAATCTTTGCTTTCTTTGCACAGTGTGATAATGCAAAGCAAAATATCTCTCGTTATTATTATTATTATCTCACGTAATTTCACGCTACTGTAGGATCGATCGCGATCCACGAAATCGTTGCTAAGAGCAAATTGCTCGCTAAACGATATGCACAGATCGGTCGTTATCGATAACAGGGAAAATTGTAGGAATTATATTACAAATCGTATTACAGACTCGCTGATAAAATTTAGAGCGGTTTATATTGCCGGGAATTTTTTTATCGAATAAATTGTCGAGATAATTAATAAAACAGCTTGTTATTGTGCCTTGACTATTTTCGTTTATGTAAGCCGCGAGAATATATGCGATATATTATAATTGTGAGATATTATGCAAGAGACATATGTCTCCGTAACCGATGCCATTTGTTACGTCACAAACAGTGGGCGGTAAATCGGAGTAAGAAATCGCGACGTGCAAAAAAAAAAAAAAAATAATAAAAAAAAAAAAAAAGACAGTCTTCCGTCTTTTCAAATCGAAATGTTTTCAACGCCGAGAGTTTAAAGCGTGTCCGATTTATTCGTTACGGAACGAAGCCGGTAAGTTCAGATGAAGTCGTCTCTCGCGAATTAATCTATGTGATATTTAATTAACTCGTCAATTACACCGAGAGACGCGAGTATGAAAAATCATACGAGGGGCACCGCGAGAGAGAGACCTCCCCTCGTTCGCGGTGCGGTATGCAACGCGCGTATGTCAGTCAGGACTTAATACAGACAATGATTCATCCGTCACGACGGAGCCGAACCGAGTCGAGAGTCGGGATTGAAGTCGAGTTGTGCGAGAGCCGCTCGAGGCAGACCGGGTCGGCGGCTCTGAGAATGGTTTGAATCACGGCCGTATACGGGTGGAGTTGTCCCGGCGACGTATAATTATCGTAAGCTGGCATCGTTCTGTCGTGCCGTTTCCTGCCCACCGTTTCTCATTCCTCGTCTCACTCTCGCCACGCGCGCGCGCGCGCTTCTTTCGCCGCGCCGGTCGCGGATAAAACGCGCGCAGAGGGATAGCGGATGCGATTCACTGGAGCTTCACACAGAGCCGCTGACAGCGATGCAGACTAAATGCAATGAGAAAAAATCTCAGGAGGATTTAATCAATTTAATGTAATAAATTATAAATTATGTAATAATACATTTTTTTTTATTTAGGAAGAACGGGGGGAAGTTTCTACGCGAAATTTCGGAAAAATTAACATTTCGTGAGAACAATTCTATTCACTGTTATTTCGCGATATAAAATGTGCCACGAATTAAGCGGAGAGTGTTTTTGATCAATTCAAAGTCTTTTACAGTAAAAATTGAGAGGGATCATCGTAAGAGGAAAGAAAAAAGCAAAAGGACTCTTGTACGCGAAATTCGTGCGCATTAAGAGCGCTTCGTATGAATGACGTTTTAATGATCGTTTTAATGACGCGGCCTTCCTCGTTGGCTCGTGTATCACGTGCACCTTTGTAACTCGACATAACGTTCTATTGTTGATACCATGCGATCGGGTGGCTCCTCTCCCTCTGCCCTGCCGTGCAGCGAGAATGCGACTATACGCGGTCAAGGCGTCGCAAATTTTTGCGCTCGCTAATTAATTGCTCATCTTCGACGAACTCGTTCGTTTAAATCAAAATTTTGCAACAACGTGCTCGAGAGATATGTTTTCAATCGCGCTACTTGCTTAATAATAAAAAACATCCACCATCGGTATCTTTCTGCTCAAAAGAGAATCATCTCCGAATTGAGCGAAGGAACTCGAGGAACGTTCGCTGATTATCGGGACGTCTTGCAGAGTTCGAGGAAGAGCCGAATGGTGAGACGGAAAAAGTCGAAATTTCGTCATAAAAATAATGGCGATACGCGCGATATTTGCGCGCGTTGCGCGATACACCGGTTGCCAGCATCGACCCACGGCCAGCCGGTCGGTTTCGCGCGCCCACGTTTGGTCTTGCGAGCCTGACCTTATTCGGAAACCCTCTTCGGAGAGTGCCGTTCCCGATTTACCACCTCCCGCCCGATTGTCCGGAGGTGGGACTGTAGGGCAGGTGAGGTAGGTAGCGTTTACTTTTCGGAACGCCGCTGGAGATGGACCGGCACAAGGAGGCGGCGCGTCGAAGGGGGAGAAAAAGAGCCTTTTACAGCTGTTTTTAGCGTTCACTCTCGTTTCGGCCGTTTGGGTGCGCGACACGAACCCGCGGCGCGCTTACGTAATCGTAAAATGCGAAGACGCCACTCGGCACCCCTGTCTGCATTCCGGACTTTTTTTTTTTTTTTTGGTACTTATTCTTAACCGGTAAATGCGTGCCTCTTCAATGCAAGGAGTAACAGCTCGAGCTGCATGTTCGACACTGCGGGAACCAAGTGCGTTTATTTAGGGAAACCGAATAAATTTTATATTTTTGGCAAATGTAACACGCGCGGGATGTACAAAATATTTATTTTCCTCTTAATTGACAAAATAAACAATCAGATCGCACGAATCCGCTCTCTTCGCAGTACGTGTGTACTTGTGGCAACTTCGCAGGACCTTGCGTTCGCGCGGAGTCACAGGAAGTGACTGATCTGCGCGTAAATCGAGGACAAAACAATATATGGCGCAAAATTAGCTTCGACGAAAAAGTTTTCTTTGAACGAAACACTCGCGAAAATTTTTTTAAAAAACTGAGCCCACGTGTTCATGAGCTCACGTATGTAGAAAATAATTTGCATGTTTTGCCGATAAGACCAAGAACGGATGGCTGCAATCAACCTAATACATTCTCCCACTTAATAGGTCTAATTATATGTAAGTCGTTATGTTGTAATCGATCTTTTTTGTATTTTTTGCTTCTCGCAGCACTGGAAGTACGTCAAGGTATGCATTGTGATAAATTTATCTTTTTATATAACATAAGAATCGATACAATGTATTTTTACATATCAACGTACAAGTGTGAAAACATAGACTCAAATATTTATTAAACAACGATTTATTTTGTGAGGTGGAATAAAGAGCATATAAAAATAAATAAACAAATAATAATTACATATATAGTCGTATAATAATCTAGTCATCAACATTAATTAAAAGCGACACTTTTGTGTCAAGAAGAAATGATTACCGCCGTAAAATAAATAAACAGCAATAGTGTGTCAAGTTTTAATTGCGATTGTAATTTGAACGTTTGAGACATTTTTCTCAACGCGCACATAAATTATACGAACGTAGCTTGCAATATGGGATAATTACTTTCATTACCGTCGTAAGAGAGAACGTGTCGTCATTACGTGTTCTATCGCGTTCTTCTTTCTCCTATCTCTCCGATGGCGCTTGCTTATGACAAACTGCGACGCTCACATGTCAAAACGGCACGTGAGGAATTGCGGAGTCGCGTCACGCGACAGAAGAAGAAGATTTATTCCGGCAATAATGTTCTCACCCTTTATCCGGCGTGTCTCTCGGAAACCCTTCACTCGTGACTGCAGAAATGCAAAGGGGATTTCGTATTCTTTTCCGCCTCAAGTGACTAGTCATGAAACTCACCGTCACTTACACATTGTGCAAGGCAATTGAGCAGCACGAATTACGAGCCAGTCAATCCGCGAGAGTTAATTTTAGCGAGGTGGTTTACGTACACGAAAGCCGCCAGGTAACTGTCGTGCGATCGTATATTTTATATATTACACACGCAATAAATTTTAAAAGTCGTCGTTGCATTTGCACATACATCATGTATATTGCGGACTTTTTAACGGAGTATTTGTATTCCGAAAAACTTTTTTTTGTGTGATGTTTGTGTTTTATACTTTCTTTTCTTCAGAGATGAAAAGAGAAACTTGCGGACCCAAGTCCGGAAACACTTCCGTTTCGAGTTATACAGGACTTTTAAGACCGTCGGAGTCGGTCGGTTTATTATTTCTGAGTAAACAGGGTTTGCCACCAGTTGGCGAACAGTTGGAGAACTCGTGTGCTCGTCTCTCGGTTTGTTATTACGCGCCTTAATAAAAAGTTATACGCACGGGTACGATGTAGCTGTTACGGATTATCACTCTGACAAAATACATAAAAGTAAATCATAGCAAGTGGGAGAGACGTTTGCAAGCTACGTTCAGAGATCATTTTAGATTGAGCGAAAACAGAAAAGTGAATAAAACTCTTGAAATTTATGTGTGCGTTTGTGCATTCGTATTTTATTTGACTCTCTATATCTCAATTATTACACGTGTATATATACACACACACACACACACATAAAGTAGTTATGTTTAAATTTACAAATAAATAATGTATGATCATATGGTTGATATGATCAACTAAAATTACATACGGTTACATTGCGCTGTAAGATTCGCTTTCTTTTTTGGGAATTCTTTGGGACTCTTCAAAACCTTTGCTTTCGCTGTTTCTTTTTCAGAAAAAAAAACAAACTGTAGTACGGACGTGTTGCGACATTCGTTGTGTAATCCTCGTTGGTGCGACGTAAATTTTACATGATGCTCGACCATCGACTCTTTTGACGAAACGAGGATATGTTATCGATCCTCCCCGTTTATCGCGCGCGATATAAAGAAACGCGCGAGTGTCGCAATGTGTTCGCAAAACGAAACGCGTCTCGAAATCATCTTTTTCTTTTGAGGCTCAAGACACGACTTGTTGCAATTAGTCACGGTTACGAAATGCGGATGGAAGGCGGATCACGTGCTATTCTGTCAATCGCTTGACATTTATTCACCTACTGGCTGTGCAGGACACGCGACGCACGCATGTGTGTGTGTGTGTGCGTGCGTGACACGCAACGCGCAGGGGCGAATTGATTAACATAGATAATTATATTTATTAACGTAGATAATCATAGATATTTGATTATTTGTAAAAATAATTTATTCAAAATGTTTTAATCATTAAAATGACACGCTGCAAATAGAGCGTCCCTTTTAACGCTTCTCCGCCTCTCAAAAAATCATCTTTTCAAATCTTGCACAGCGGCGTTGTTTTTTTTTTTTTTTATTCGCCCCTGTTCACGCGAGCACGCTCTCTTTACTAATTTTTACGGTGACGGTTCTCGCTATCTTTTTCAGACTTACACGTGCCTACACGTATGTGTCCTAGTGAACAACCAACCATGCTGTTCTCCTACCGTAAGTTCATAGTACTCATTCTCATTATCCATCGACCAGAGAGACGACGTGTGTTTTTTTGCACACATTGTTTGATTTTCGCGGTTTCACAAATCAATCGCTTGTAAAATATGTGCAAAATGCGCCATTGCGCATTTGTATCATTGAGCGAGCGAGGAAATTCTCGCGACACGAGTGTTTTCTCGTGCTATTAACGCGCCACCGTCTGACTAACACCTGCACGAGATGACGTACTCGGACTTGCGACCATTGGTCGACCGATATGGTAGCGAATGCGACGAGATTTTTTTCAAAACCGGTCTCTCTCTTCGCGGAGATTTGCATGCTGTTTACTTTTGTGCGTAATCGCTTTCGAATAGAATTTTAAAGACGACGTAACGTCATGACGTATCGTATAATTTCGCGTGAAAATTTCTTAGTTTCTTTTATTGGCTGCTGCCAAGTATTTGTTGCGGTCGCATCTCGTACGTCGAGAACTCGATCGCGGAGATTTTTATCGCAGCGGTGATTGTAAAAAAATCACCGAGCAAAATTGTCGCACAGTTGATGTCGAAAATTGATAAAATTGCATGATCTTTTCTTCTCTCTATCACGCGCGAAGAAAAGCACATATGTCGACATTCACTTTGTTGCCGACGAACTCGCTTGACTCATACCTACGCTTTCATTATTTGCATTATGCACACGCAACTCTCAACATTCCTGCGGTTTTTCATTTTCTATTCATAGTAAAACGCGCTTATACAGTGAGTTATATTGCCTGCGGACTGTGTCCTTACGTGTATTGTTATGTTTTCTCTCTGACTTTTTTATGACTCTCTAGATTCCTTTTCTGTGTCACTTCGATTGACGATTTTTTTTTTATTTTTTTTTTTTTTTGGTTTTTTTCCTCCCAGTCGTCACAGATGTGTCAATCACTCCTCGAACTGTGAAAAAAAACGGCAATTATTAACTTGCCACCTTGGTTTGGGATTTGTTGCAGGCGAGCAGACATGTCGGAGATCTGTTCGAGGATTTGCGCGATGGCCACAACCTCATATCCCTGCTGGAGGTGCTGTCAGGCGAGCATCTCGTGAGTATTTGCCTTTCGCGAAAAGAAATAAAAGAAAAAAAGAATTTTCTGAACAATTTTTCTACGTTTAGTTCTTCGTTAAATCTAAAAGAGAGAGATAGAAAATGTCACACACAAAAGCGATCAAAAGTCGCAGTTTTTCTCTTTCTCAAGAATTCATATTTTTATAGCAGAATTTATATATGTATTTTTGCATGGACAATTTGTAAGCTCGGTATTATGTTTCTGCAAAAAATAATTCAACTGTGCTCATTGATCTTTCAGTTGAATTGCAGTCTGTAATTGCACTCTACGACAATTGGTTTCAAGTAGCTATAATTGTCCTCGATTGAATGTAATTATTATCAACGTTTCATCGATCGTGTTTTTTCAGCCGCGGGAGAGAGGCCGTATGCGTTTTCACATGCTGCAAAACGTTCAGATGGCCCTTGATTTTCTACGGTACAAGAAAATCAAATTGGTCAACATCCGAGCGGAAGACATCGTGGACGGTAACCCGAAGCTCACCCTCGGCTTGATATGGACCATCATTCTGCACTTCCAAGTGAGTAGTTTTTTTCATCGGTTCAGCACACAAATCGTGATAAGACGCGATTGTCGTCAAATGCGACAATCCTTACGCAGTAACGACGCCTATGGTTCGCCTTTCGAATTGACTATTTCTGAAACTGAACAACGGCATCTCACAGAAACGTTTGAATTTGTCGGCGGCAAATGCGTGTAAATTTATACGCGTCGTGTAAATTTATGCCCGCGTTCGTAAACACAAGCCGCGTCTTACGTTTGTTTGCTCGACAGTTCCGGAAGTCGCGCACCTCTTTGACCATAGAACCCGGGGGGATTTGTAAAGATTTTCTCTAGAGTCCGTTTCAGAAACGCAACACGGTTTATACTGCACTTTGCTTTTTTTTGTTTTCTGAGAACATTATATTCTGTACACGATTCGAAGTAACTGTGTAAATTTTGACAACGGTATCTCACACGATAACAAACAATGCTCGTTAATCAAAACGCACTAATATCTTGTCGCGACACGACACTCGGCGTCGTGTCGAAAGTACGTATTTTGCATGTTCGCGCACTCGTGTATGCGTACCGTTGGACTAACGGAATACGTTGGTCTCTTGTTGGGCGCGGCAAACACTTTTGTCGTGTTGGAAATAGTTGGTTGATTATTGTATTCGGTTCACTTTTCGCGGAAAACAGAGAGAGACCAACTTGAGAATCGAATCGCCGAACGTTCGTTTCGAAATTCAGGCCGTTTCTCGTTTTCATCATCACCGCGACTCGGAATTGTATTCCGCGCAACGAGATGTTAGGGACAACACGTCGAAGATTTAAAGAGCTGTCTTTCTCGATGAATGCAGGAGAGTTTGAAATAACGCACGCGCACATTCTTCTATTTCGAGACAGGCGGAAACAGCGCGATGGGAATAAATTCGTGGGATTAAATACTTTCGTCATCATTTCGGGCGGAAATCTCTCGTTTTCGTTCTCCGACTCATATATATATATATATATATATATATATATCTCTCTCTCTCTCTCTCTCTCTCTCTCTTTCTCTGCGAGCCGTCGTGTCGCAATTCTCTCTTCCGCCTAATTTGTGTTGTCGCGGCGCTTGCATCTGAGCGAGGCAAATCTCTTCGCGAAGCGTTTACGCGCGCTCGGCGTGAAACGCTCTCTTTGAGGTCCGTTGCGCTTCGTATATCTCGCTGGTTGCGATACCGATCTGGTCCGTAAAACTTGACAAGTTGACCATTAGAATGTCGATGAACTCCTGATAAGTTTTGTCTCAGCGTGACGTTTATTATTAGATCTGGCCGGAATTTCCACTTTAGTAGTTTTTTTTTTTTTTTCGTTCTTTTAAAGAGCTTTTTCGCGCTCAATCTTTCCTCGTCTAATTGTATGTGTGTGCGTGTGTGTGTTCTTTTATCACGTTCTCAGACGCGAGACTGTCAAATTGTCGGCGTTTCGTCGTTCTGGTTTGACCAGCGCAGAAGACGATGTTTGAACGGCGCAAACGCACGTTCATGCTAATCAAGCATCCGCGTGTACGCGCCGCGATCGGTCACATCTCGGCGCGTTGTGTTCCTATTCTATTTTTAGAACCCGTATCCCGATGTAATGTTGTGGTAGGTAGGCACCGGTATCGAATGGTACATATAGTAGCTATCGCGCGCGTGTGCGTCTATAGGAATCACGTGCATTGCCAAAGAAAAGCGAAAGCGAGGACGGCCGCGCTCGCCTCGCGGAGACCGGTCGCATTCGCGCTCGAACCGAATCAAATTCGCGCTATCATCTGCGCTATCTGCAAGGAAACAAAAGTATCACGGGCGCACACGCCCATGCGATTTAATATTAGATAATAACTTCAACATACAAGACACTTAATAGATCTAGTAATTTGCTTTTCTCTTTTCAATTAAAATCTAAGCGAGTTTCAGATACCGTTTTCCACGCTTTTGTTTTTTTTTTTTTTTTTGGTTTTTAATTCTTGAAGATCTCGAGTGCAATCCGGTTCGATTAGTCAGTTTCTCTGCTTCCGTTCGCCATCTCGATAGACGACACGCGACATGAATAAAAATCACGCGGCGATTGACGTCGATTGCCCGTATCGCCCGCGTGTGTAACGTTGTATCGGCAAATCTTGAGACGCCGCGATGCGAGCAGTTTGAAACGCGCGACGGCTAATACATCCGCTTATGAATATTTCTTTTGATGGGGATCGCGCGATGCTGTGCAACTGCTGCCCCGTGTCGCTCTACCCGCGTGATAAACGCGGCGAGACGACGCGACCGCGCGCAGCATCGCATTTACGCGGCGAGATATCACATGCGCGCGTTTCTTCTTTTTAAGGAGCCGCAAAAAGCCGGATAAAGGCGCGAACCGAGTAACCGAGTTACGCGAGCGCATAAAGGCGACCAGTGTTCGATCTTCTCGGCAACGTCTGCCGAGTTTGCAGTGTGCAAAAGGATTAAATAGAAATTCCAGATATATATAAAAATGCGATATTATAACGAACTATTGTTTGTGTTTTCTTTTTTTATTTTTTTATTTTTTTATATCTGATTTTTCTCGCGCGAGTGACAAAGTAGCTTTCAACCTTAATCTCTCATTCTTCGGAGTCAGTATCTTTTATCGTTAATTGGAAATATAGATACGGATGTGTAATATAAATGTCTATAGAGAAAGAAAAAAAGGAAGGAGAGGCAAAATAAATATAATATGTGTATAAAAAAACGACATAATCTATGTATATAAAAAAAAAGGATACATATTATTATATTATATTATATTATATTATATTATATTATGTGCTATATATTATATATGTGTATACATCTTGTCTCTTACACACAATTCGATCTTTTTGCATAATTTTGGAAATTTACTACTTTGTTTTTTTTCTTAAGCTTTTTTTTTGAAAAGAAAATGCTGAAAAAATATTTTAAAACCATATTGAGAGAAAAAAAAAGAGTCTTTTGTATTGATTGTGACACGGCCTAATTAAATATAACGAATCGATCGTAGGTTTATATTGAAATATCACACGTAGTCTAACGTTTTTATACTTAAATATCATAATATAATCTATTTAACGCTATAAATAGTTGCCCATATCTAACAGAGAATTTTCTTGTTTTCTTTTGCGCCGCAGAGATGGCGACGCAAGGTAAGTCCGATACCACTATACATCCCCTAAATAATCATCATCATTGATCGGGTTGTAGATGATGTTTTTGGGAACCAAAGTGGTTTTTTTCCTTTCTTTTTTTTTTGTTCGTCTTACACGCAACATTGTGTAAAACGCGCGTCCACGATTTATTCTCTGTTTTACCGACGACACTTGCCGACGAGACGATCGCTTCGTTAAACACAGATGGCTCGTACAGGTAGTAATCACACCTGGAGGAATTATAGCGAGCGAAATGTGAATGAGCGCGCTCCACGGTTCTCCCACTTGGTTCCCACTTGAAACGCTCACAATCACATTCATATTTCTACATCAATTCAAGTTTTTGTAAAATACATGCAAAGAGAGAAAATCAATTTCTATTTACACGTCAAATGTTCTCACACGTCGATCTTAACGTTGTTTGAATGTTGTCGAGAGTTATTTATTTATTTTTTTTTTTTATCGCAGTTAATAATCGCAACATTTTTGATCTTTAGTATCTATATTAAGAACGAAGTTTAACTCGATGCTCGAGGCGCAGGAAATAATTGCCACATTCTGTTGCGTAGAAATTACAGTCTTTAAATAAAATGGTCAATAAGTTTCTCGATTGATTAGACGCTCGCGATATATGTTGTAACGCGACTTGGGCATTAGGCGCGGTATTTCCTAATTGATATTACGAAGCGGTGTCTTGCAGTGTGCAGGAAAATCAGGATTTATTGTGCTCACGACTTTCCCGTGATCACGTGTCAACGTCCTAGACACACGTTCTTATCGAAGACTGAGATCTCAAGAGAGAAAGAGAGAGAGAGAGAGAGAGAGAAAGACACAATCCGTGCAATGAATAATTAACGCTTTGCTAATTTTCACATCGACCTCCGATCTGCGTCAACAACGTGATTCAATTTCCGATCATGTACGACATTTCGTAATTGCACGCATCAAATTATTCGACATACACATCGCGAAGTTATATTTCGAGGTATATCATTCACTCAACATTTACGGGAAAATGTGATTTTGCAGAAAAAAAAAACTGCGACAATTCTGACGCTGTATGTTAAAATTTGTTTTTTTTTGTGCGCAGAAGTGCGATGTTTTGCTCCGCAAAATTGCGTAGGTGGAATTGGCAATAAAATAACCACTTAAAAAAAAAAAAAAAAAAAAAAAAAAAGAAAAAAAAAAACTGAGTCGTAATATTCAGCTCCGCAGGGTAGACGTGTTTGCAGTCGAAGGTCTTCGCAAATCGATCTTGTAAATTACCGTCTCGCCTCGGGGGGGAATTTACAAATTCATCGCTTCCGATAAACACGATAAACACATTATGTCGTTAAATGCTCAACTGTTTATCTTTTATTGCATCTCGTCTCGCGAACGTTTTTAACATTCAAATAACACACGTTGCTTCTTTAATTAAATGTTTCTTTAAATGTTTCATGTTGTATATATTGTCAAAAATTGCACAAGAATAGGAGAATCTCAAGAACGAGTAGTTTAAGTCACGATTTTTGTTTATATTTGATAAAAATCCTTGAGAAAGTGCGTGCACAAATATTAAAAAAAAATTTATTCCGCCCCGAGAGAAGGAATGAGATATTCAGTTTCAAAGGTAAATTAACGTTAATTGATCGTTTCGGTGTGCTCTTTCAAATAGCGCCTTTGTAGCGACGTGCCGTCGCTGTTTAGACGATGACGCTATTACGAATGACATCATTCACCTGTGTGCGCGAAACTATTCAAAGTCTGAATCCGCGAGTACCGACACGAGCCCGTTCCGATGCGCGCCGATTATATTTGTTTCACTTGTTTGCGCGCGACAGCGAGGAGAAAGACTTCGCTTCGCTGGATCAATCAATCGCCGTTTTCGAAAAGCCGATATTCGACTCAAGTCGGTGTGTTACGTACCGTAACGGTATTTGCCACAGCTCTTTCCACCAGTCGAACCACACACAACTGCCCACGCGATCCACTTCATAGCCCCTCTAATATGATCGCTTACGTTCTTTCACATCTTTTATATTTCGTCGAAAGTTAGAGAGAATATTAATGGAAATGTAATGTTAAACATTACTTCTGCTCACAATGTGCCAAGTACGTATTCCGGTCACGTACGTTTTGCGGTATCGACGGTAATACGATTTATTTCAGTCGCGTGTTCCCAATAGATCTCTTTATATAAATTTATAAACATCTCGCTCGCTTCTTTACAAAAGAAAAGTCTTATATCCCGATGCCATTATCATCCTGAGAAACTGCCCATTGTATTCGTATAAGTTGTCACTTTCTTTTATGTTTTTTTTTTCGCCGCCGTGCGCGCCGTGCCACAAAGGAGAGACTTGAGATCCTTGCACGCGCGCGAAATAACGTGCGCGCGTTTACAGCAGCTGGATTGTATTCCCGTCTTCGCACCAAAGGCAACGAATTAGCGTACCCACGGCGGCGGAAGCTACGACGGAACGAATCAAGTAGCCTCGAGTGCGATGACTTCATATCCGCCCTTGTGATCTCCGCGTGCAGTTGGAATACACAGCTCGAGCGCCGCCACAATTATAGTGTACATTTGCATCGCGATTTAACTCTAATGCAGCGCCCGTATTATATGCAAAATCTCCAGCGCCCATTATTGTCTTATTCTTGATGCGAATCTCTGACGACATTCTGCTGATTATCCGTTGAGTCATTAAGTATGAAACTTGACAAGTATATATGTTTGTCAAATTTAGAGTTTTTTTTGTAAGTTAAATATACATATAATATACTATATAATATATAAAATTTATACATGTTTGTAATATATAAAAAATATTTATAATATAATTTATAAATATTTATATGTAATTTAAATATATAAAATATTTGTCAGGTTTCATTTAAAGACTCAATGATTGACAAGTTAATATTTATCTAGTGGATATTGCCTGGCGACTGTTTACTGATTCGCACAACAAGTGTTGCAACTGAACGAATCGAATGTGATCTACTTCTCAGTGGAAGACTTGTAAAACTATCTGAATCAGTAAATATTCACTGATTCCGCTTAAGAGAGAGAGAGAGAGAGAGAGCAAAGGCTATTAGATTTTAACCTATCGCATTTACGAAAGCAAACATTTGCGGAGACTTTGTGCGGTTCTTTTTTTAGTTTTGACGGTCGTGGACATTCTTGTTTATTGCCATATCTCGGATCGTTCTTTCTCGAGGATTCGTCAGCGGCCAACGGCCCGTTTTCTCGCCGAGTGCTGGCGGCGTGTATAAATTCGCAATGAATAAGGCTCGCGATTGTGCGCCATATCGGAACCGGCGCGTGCACTTCAACGTCCAAGAATTTTCATGCTCACTTCCGCGTTCGTTTTTAGTCGTTTTTAGTCCGAGATGCTGAACAACGTACAAACAAGATTCAACGTTAAGAAGATTTATCGCGCGCGCCTTTCACGACGCAAATCTTGACTCTTCTGATTACGCGCTCTCTATTACTTGCAATTTGTGTCGCATATCTCGGATCAGGTCTTGTCATCCACGGGTGGACAGAAACACACCTAGAGTAAAAATCGCCTGGCAAGTAGGTCGCTTTTCCTTGCCTGTGCTCGATATTCAAATAGGTTTTTTTTTTTTTTTTTGACATTCCAAACGGTCGACGTGACAACGGTCTCATCTCCTCTTACGAAAGACAAAATCTTGCACGCGATCTTGTGGTTACGCGCTCAAAATAAAGCGTTTTATTAAACGAGGAAGCAAATTATCGAGGAAATCCTTTTTTTTATGACGAGCGCAATTACGACATCGATTTTTCACATCGTTCCATTATCTCCGATTGCCCTCGAGCCGCATAAAAGGATCGCGCGCTGCCGCGTAATTATCTCATTGGGACCGAACGTTACCAATTTTGGTCCACGAAGAGAATCGGAAGCGTATCGGTGCTCGTTATGTGTACCACACCACGTCGATTCGCGATTCCGTGTTGCGTGACAGATTTCAGATCGCAAACAACAGCTTATTAACATGAAATTCTTGGCTTTTTGCATTCCTGAATATTTAACAATCAAAGAGCGGCTCGCGGTCCAAACTCGTGCCCACGCTATTTCCCGAGATGACATTTGTTTGTCAGAAATCCCACGTAGCACCAATACAACGAGCGCGAGTTACATTTGCTACTCTCGTAATAATAAATTTCAAGTTCACGCGCGAGTCTAGAGAATTTTCATATAAATATTAGGTCGAGCCCATGTGAACGCGTCTGTGTAAATATAAACATAGTTTTTAACTTTCACGTGTAAATTAATACACAGAAATTCGAATTGAATTTAATTCGAAAACTTCGTACAGGATTTCTAGAAAATTTTGTTTTTTTAGGTTTTATCTTCGTGCAGAGAAGTTTATGATAAAAATTTAATAATAATAAAACTGATCTTGTGAAAGTTTGCAATTTACACGTTTAAAAATATATTCTCACATACATTCGCAGCACATAGCTCGTGTGTTCAGCTCATATTGATCTTTAACTATCTTCCGATTGGATTTTATATGTCCTAGTTTTTTTCTAGTTTTTAAGTCATAATTTTTTTACTTACAAGTACATAATTTTTTTTACTACAAGTACATAATTTTTTAATTTTCACGTTTTATATCACGTTTTATACGTCGCGCGTAATATCCAGCTAGTGTTTCCGCGTATACTTTTCTCGCGATACTTTACGATACTCATACGCGGTCGTATTATCGTCGTTATCGCGGTGCTCGTTATCGCGGACGCGCTCGTTATCGCGGCGCTTTATTATCAGCGCTTCGTCCACCGAACTTGATGTTGTCGATGATGTCACCCGAGACCAGAAATCGCTCTGCCCTTTTTAGGATTCCTCGCCGGGAGGAATCTCGGTCTTTATCAAGGTCGTGTTCCCGATCGCGGTTCGACCTTGATATCGGGATAGCCAAAGCCACCGCTCACGCGTGAATTATGCGCGGTATATTACCGTTGGGGAGACCCTGGACAAGAGCGGAATGTCGTGGGATGTGTAAAGATACGCGCGTGTATTCCCTCGCACGCGCGAGGCTTCTTTACGTCGCCGCGGAACGCAAAATCTCTAGAAAAGGAAAAAGAGGAAGGACGCGCGAAACGAGACAAGATCCGCGAGACGTCCGGAGACGAGGAAGAGGAAGAGGAGAAGAAGGAGAAGGAGGAGGAAGCAGCTTCGCGGGGGGGGCATGCCGATCGAGAACCCCACCATGGGAAGTCCGACAAGTCGATCGATCGAGGACGCATGCGCGATCGTGAGAAGTGATCGGCGCGATTTGCAATGTACAGTAAAGCGCATTAATAATATCTGTTCTGGCGATCTTCCTTTCGCCTATTGGCTAACCTTTGCATTTAACAGAAGAGGAGATCTGTCTTGAATTGTATTCATTTGATGCAAATTTAAAAAAAAAAACAACAATAAATTTAATCTCCCACGTCAAACTAGTGCGGTGGAAGAAGGAAGGGAGGAAGAAGCGTCACGGACGACGCGTCGTTAAAACGTCGCGCCGTACGTGACGGCGCGTCGCGTCGCCGTCGCGACGAGGTGTGCGGTGAAGCGCGAGTTATCGTCAGGTGGGTGGCGATGGTAGGGGGCCAGGGCAAATGCGAGAGGGGGATACACCGTCTCTCACCTGTGCGCATTTCGTTGGCCTACTCTCGCCACGACGGCCGGATGCTACGCGACGATCGTCCGGCGGCGTGCACAGTCGTTTCGCTCGTCGAGCCGCTCGTCTTCGTTTTACTAGTGGCCTAGTGGTGATCTTGTGACGCGCGTTTGGTCGCGGTTGTTTTTCTCAAGATTCGAGAGATCCTCTCGGCAGTGATCGTCGCCGATCAGCGTTTCGCGATGACATTCACGTCGCGCGATTCATCCGACGCAAGTCCGTGTTGTCGCACAAAATACAAGAACTGTCATTCGCACGCTGCTGCATTTGCGCGCTCGCTGTGTTGCCTTTATTTTAACCGGCGCGGTTCCGCTTTGCGGTGCCTGAATAGTTAACGTGCCGACGCGAACGAGCTACAGTTAGCACGATGCTTCACTTTGTCGGCGTCATCGCGACCAGACGCCAGTAAAGACCGGCAATTGCAAATAATAATCAATCAATTTTTTTTGTGACGTCCGAACGGGGGGATCCGATTCAAATGGTTCTGTGATCTCCTAGTGAGGATAACGCGTCACAAAGCCGCGCTAAGCATCGAAGCGACTGTAACTCGAGAACTTTCCGTTCTCGTTCAGGCCACGATTGTCAAATTTGTCTCGATTCTACGCGTAAAATATATATTTATATATATTTTACAAATATATACATACACGTCTCTTTGTTTCCATTGAGAATTGAGAATAAACAAGCGAACCTTGTATATTTATTGAGGAAACAAGACAAAGATCGTATCATTGCTAGCAGAGTAAACGATAAAACAAGGAAAAAAAAAAATTCCACGACAGTTCTCTCCGGAGAACTGGCGTGTACTAAATAATGTAACACATATAAACGTTATCTTGTGTTAGACGAATATATATACATATATTGCCAGACGATCTCATTCATTTATAAGCGCGTAAAAAAAACGTGACATGATTTCGTAATCGCGCTCTTCAAGAAAAATATATATTGTGCAAACAGCGAGCGCGCACGGCGACAACGCGCGCGCGCGTGTGTTTTGCGCGTGCGTGTCACATATGTGTAAATTAACAATTGCAGCTAGCGCGGAGTCGCGGTTTGAAAGATAGAAGACCGCGAAAAGAATAGAGAGAGAAAAAAGTGCTTGCGCACGAGGTGCGAATCCACGAAAAATGTCGATCTATCGCTTCACCAAGGGGGGCAGGCTGTTCATGCAGGGCACGAGAGAGGACGACAGTCGTGATGGCGTTTCACCGAGCCCAACGGGATCGCGCACCGCCGACGATCTGCGAGCTATACACACGAAACGCCGATTGTCGACCGAGGTCTTAGGTAGCGAATCGAAATCGCGGGGAAATAAGAAGGGAAAGGATTCACGACACTGACGGTCGCCGACGACGAGAGAGCTTAGCTTTTTCAGGAGAGAGTAGTCCCGTTGTGTGTGTGTGTGTGTGTGGCAGTTGCACGAACTCAAAGGTGACGCTGAGTAAACGATTTTGCGAGCGGTAATTACCAATTAGCTAAAGAGCAATTGTCTGAGAAGAATCGTTTAATCTTCGGTTAATTGGTCTTTACGTAGACAATGAGAAATTCCAGGTTTTTTTTTTTACGCGTGTCAATTGTCTCTTCGTCCAATTATTTTTTTCTTTAGTTCGCGCGAATCTCATTTTAGTGTCTTTTCATGTATGAAATTGCGTCAATTCTCGCGCGTGAGAAAACAAATTTCAATTCAATATAAATAAAATAAAGATCACAGAGCGCGCGGTGATCTAATAAGAAAAACTCTCAGCGGCAGAGAGTTACGAGCTTCTGATTTTTAGACGTAACCGCAACAATGCCGTCGCATATCGCTAGCATCGATACATGAGAGTTGTGTGTGTGTGTGTGTATGTATATGTGGTGATTTCTCCGGTGTTTCTCTGATGCCGGTTGTCCTTTCTCAGCGAGGTATAATAAGCTGTTACGTCATCGTGACTTAAGAAGGTTCGCGTCCACCTTCGCGGGTAGCTCGACTAAATTCAATTGCAGAGTTTGAATCGTAATTGGAATAAGTCTATCTTCTTGTTATTACAATTAATAAGACGCGCGCGCGTTGGACGATGTTCGCAGAGTGAGATTTCTGAAAAAAAAAAAAAAAAAAAAAAAATTACGTAAGCGAGCACATTGTGCGCGCGAAATGTTCTCTCTCAAAAGTTGGCGTATCGTCGCGGTATCGAATCCTTTCTCAGGTTTAATATCCGCGCGAAGCTCGGGTTTCGATCTCTTCTCTCTCGATCGTTTGTTATCTCGCTCGCTCGCTCGCTCGCAGGTTCGTCGATCGAGTCGACGAAAACATCGAGACGCGGCGAGAACGGCACGAAACGCATCGTGACTCGTATTATTCGCAAGACGACTACTTTGACGCGCGGCGAGGAGCGGAGCGTCGCCGAGGATCTGACGAAACGCGCCCAGTCGAGATATCTGCAGGACGTCGGTAGTTCATCGACCACGACTATAACACGAACCAAAAGCCCGACGACTAAAGCAAAGACTGTGCGGGTAAGCGATTCTGCGCTCAGAGACTTGGTTCCCATTCTGAAGTTGTTTTATGAGCGAGTAATAAAAAAATAAAAAAAAATAATATATATGACTCGTATATTCCAGTCTCATTCGCTCATTCGTTTCTTGTTAAATAAATCAAAACAAACAGGAGAGCGCCAACATCCGCCAAGGAGAATGTTGAATAATTCAAAAGTGAATACCGTCCGCTTAATTAGCAAGAGTTTCGTGTTTGAAAATTAGCGCGATATTTTCATGAATATCTTAACAAGGGAGAATTATATTATTCGTGTAAAAGCGCGTCGTAAACGCGATCGTCTCAAACTTCCACGCTCTCCCAAAAGAAACCACTCTCTTTCTCTCTCTCTCTCTCTCTTTCTCTCGGTCTCTAGTAACGGATGCGTTGCCTTAATTAAGATTAGAAGACTTCCAACAGCGATACGTATGTTAGGTATACGTAAAACTCGCCGTAGTCCCGTAGTCTCTTCATTATCGTTCTACTTAATTCGTTATTTCGTTTCTGCGATTAATTCGCGAGAAAGATATTTTCTTTGTGATAAAAAAAAAAAAAAAGCATCATTATCACCCCAACTGGACGAACGACTTTTATTGAACCGAGCCGCTTTGAAGAACGAAAGTCGGTGCAACGCGCGCGAAAAGCGGTTTCTGCTTATTTGTCGATGTCCGCTTTCGATGTTACTCAACGAGCTTGACAGACAAGATTTGTTAAACGTTTTTAAGAACGAGCGCGCGTCAAAAACACACACCTTCGGTGTGTGACTATTGAGAAATTTATATCTCCCCCAATGAGCGCGCGATCGATCTCTCACTTGAGAGTGAAATTGCGTTTGAAATCAATTAAACGCGCGACGATCGAGAGTTATTGCGCGCCGACGTACATATTCGTCCGCAACCTGTTGCTGCGAAATCAGCAACGTGGTGGTCGGGGTGGTGCAGGTAGAAAACAGATGGCGAAAAACGGGAAGCGGGGGGAGGGGGCTCGTCCAAACAAACGCGCGCGCGAGAGAGAGAGAGAAAACATGCAATACTCTCAATATTATTAACGACCGGATTTTGTCAATGTCAATGGGCAACGCGGTCTCAAACGGTTGCGGTCTCAATTTATAAACGACTGTGCCAATGTCAAGTCTATTGCCAATGCTATTTGTCTTTATTATTTTACTACTTGAGCGAGTTTGGTAGGCAGCCAGACGAGATGAAGTGCTTTCATCGTTTGGGACGCGCGGGATCAAGTGGATAGGGCACTGAAAAAACGCGTGAGGAATTCGAAGTGAATCACTTCGTGCGTATTATAAATTTTATTTGCCCGATATATGAATATATGTACGTGCAAGAAGAAACTCTTCGATCTCGAAGAAAGGCAGAAGTCTTTTTTTTTTTTTTTTTTTTATTATTTGCGAATGTGTGAATTGTTCGCGCACAAAAATCGCGCGTGCGATTGTTCAACAATTTTTGTTAATTCCGAGAATTTTAATTGCGTATCTAAGAATATAACGCGCGATCAACGTTCTTTTCTCTCGGGACGGCGAAATGTCAGTGGTTCTTGAAAGGTTGCAACGTTCAGTTTCCATTTAATATTAAATTAATGAAGAAATTAGAACCTAGCGAAAGGTCGGAAATAGCGTTTCATGTAACGCGCGAGCGAATTCGCGTTTGACAATTTTTTTTTTTTTTTTTTTTTCAAATCGAAAACCGGTACAGCTTTCGAACGGCGGCGCAGCGCGTAAATGCGCCGCGCGAATCGCTCAAGTTTTACAAGAGCTGTATTTAAACTTTCGTTTCTCCGATTTTGTGTAAAACTTATTTATTACAGAAATCGTAAACTGTTCTCTTGTCGTTTGCCGACAAAAGAGACGCGATTGTCAAACGAAATACATCGAAGGGCGAACCAGAATATTGTTTATTTGTTTTTTTTTTTTTTTTTGTACAATTACACATCGCTCGATGAAAATTTCTCTCTTCAGTTCGTCAAGAAATAATGTTGTCTTTTGCAGATATCCGACATAGTGGTTGGCCAGGAACCGAACGTGACCGCACGCGAGGCTCTCCTGAGATGGGCCCGACGATCGACCGCCCGATATCCGGGCGTGCGAGTGACCGATTTCACCGGTTCTTGGCGTGACGGTCTGGCTTTCAGCGCTCTTCTTCACAGAAATCGACCGGATCTGGTCGACTGGAGAACAGCGCGCTCGAGCCAGCCACGAGAACGGCTCGATCGGGTGTTCTACGTCGCCGAGCGCGAATATGGCGTTACCAGGCTTCTCGATCCAGAAGGTAATGACCGATTATCGATCCTGATTCAAGTCTCGCCACCGATGTGCGCGAGCCCCAGAGTCTGTTTCCAAGAGTCTGTTTCGCGTGTCGATTCACGCGAGTATATTGGCCAACAAGTCCAACGTTTATTTTATCGATGAATTCGACGTGTGAAAAAGACGCGAACGAATTCCCTTGCGGCCGCTCGGTTTGTATTTTCAATCACTCTCGCGGTCTTTTTTTTTTTCCTCTCACAAAGAGACCTTTCACAATACTCAGCCGCCCTGCCCTGTCGTATCTTCTCTCGTTTTACGTGTGTGCCTGCGTGGAAGTGTTCCCGCGGGCCACTAGCGCGCGGATACGTGGTGCACGTTCTTTCTGGTCACGGTACCTGACCAGAATCGCTTCCGCTCTCAGTTCGTGCACCGTAACGTCGCGCCATCGGCGCAATCCTCGTAATTATGCTTTCTATACTTGGCTTTCGCAGGTAGTTCGACATCGCGAGAAAGAGCGGCAAGACACACAGTGTCCACGAGGATTAGGCGTAACTCGATATGACTCGATAACTCGGATTTGACAAGATAGTTTTTCTTTTTTCTTTTTTTTTTTTTCAATGAGCACAGACGAGAGAGATCTGGTTAATTCGATAGAGTCGACGAGATATAAGATATCGGTTGGAAGCGACAAATCCGTAATTTAATTAAATTACGATCGGGGCACGAGAAAGTGTGTTAATCAATAAAAGTGTGATCCCGTTGAATTTGTTTTTCCATGCTGTGTGTTCCACTTCCACACATTTACTCACGCAAAGATTCTCTCATTCTCCGCGCAGATGTTGACACTCCCGAACCGGATGAGAAGTCCTTGATAACGTACATCTCTTCGCTCTACGATGTGTTCCCGGAGCCGCCGGCCATTCACCCTCTCTACGACGCCGAGGCGCAAAGACGATCCGCAGAATATCGCGAGCTCGCGAGCTCGCTTCACTTGTGGATCCGGGAAAAGATGGCCCTCATGCAAGAAAGATCCTTCCCACCTACGTTGATCGAGATGAAGAAACTGGCGGCGGACAGCACCAAATTCAAAAACGAGGAAGTGCCGCCGCGCTACAGGGACAAGCAGAGATTGACGTATATTTTCCGAGACTTGCAAAAGTATTTCGAAGCCGTGGGTGAAGTGGACATGGAACCGGAATTGCACATTGACGTTATCGACAAGAATTGGAATCGCCTGATGATGTTGCATCAGGAACGCGAGCAGGCGATCATAGACGAGATTAAACGGTAGGTTTTGTTGAAAAAAAAGTAATGTAAAAAAAAAAAAAAAAAAAAACTAAGCGCGCATATGTTTGCGCATAACGTACACGCGTGTGTGTTGACAGACTTGAACGCCTGCAACGACTTGCCGAGAAAGTTCATCGCGAGATGAAAACGACCGACAACAGACTGGATGAGCTCGAGAGACGAGTTGAAGACGAGGCTCGTAGACTCGATCGTATTCATCCCTTGGAAGCGAAACACGCGGTAGATCTACTGGAACAGGATATACGCAGCACGGAAACACAAATACAGAACATATTCACCGACGTGCACACCCTCACCGAGGGTAGATACAGTCAAGCACCGGAACTTCACAAGAGGTAAAAGAAAAAAAAACATGTCGAAGTTTATTTTTCCAGTCATGATGAAACGAAAGAATGTTTTTTCTTTCACGTTGTGCGATGATGTGTCGGTATGCAATTAAACATCCGCGTGTAACATGCGAGCTTGATGCTTTTATGTTCTCGACCATTTAATTACATTGTTTCTACTCTCGTGATCTTCGCTAATGAGCGAACTATATTAGCGCGCTTTCCACTGCAGCACGCGGCAGCTTTCGAAAATCGAGTTGCGCGTGTTCAGCGACTTTCCACCAAATGTCACGTAACGTGTGTTCAAATGCCTGCCAAAATTATTATAGTTTGAAACCTAGTTCGTGTTTACATATATTTTTGTTTTAAATATAAATAAAAATTTATTTACGTATTTAATATATTTTGTTGTGTGTATAAATTTTGTAGAGTGCAGAAACTGCATCAAAGATGGGTCGTGCTACGATCCCTTCTGCACAGACGTTTGATACAACCGCTCTCGGCGGTTTCTTTCCCGATGGAAGAGCGTGTTGTCACGAAACACCGAACCACCATTCATGAAACACGATTGGTCGATACCAATCCTCACTTCCGAGCGTTGCACGATTGTATCGATTGGTGCAAGAGCAAATTGAAGCATCTGCAAGAAGCGGATTACGGATCGGACTTGCCTAGTGTGCAAAATGAATTGGATGTGCATCAGAGAGAGCACAAAAACATTGATCAATTCCAGGCCAAGGTTGACAAGTGCGTACAGGCGAAGAACAATTTTCACGGCGAAGAACTTACGTTGTACAGTCAGCATCTCAGTACTCTGCAGAAACTCTATGCCGAGCTTCTTGCCGTATCGAATAAGAGACTGTCCGATTTGGACACTCTTCATGATTTCATACAATCGGCGACCGGCGAACTGGTTTGGTTGAATGCCAAGGAAGAAACCGAAGTCACGCGCGATTGGAGCGACAAAAATCTCAATGTACAGAGCATCGAACAATATTACGAGGTAAGATATTAATCCGTCTCTTTTGCGAGAGATGAGAGAATTGATTTGATTTTGCGATGATGCGTCATCAGCAGTTAACACGTGTCAAGTAGTACGTGTACTTGGTTGAATTAATTTACTAAATCGGAAACTTTCTTCTTTCTAAAGCAAACGTATGGATCTGGCATAGAGGTAAAATGAGAAAAAACTAATTTTAATTTTTTATCATTTCTTTAATTTTTAATTATATATAGTTTTTCTCTTCACACATATTTTATACGCACTTCTACTTTTTCTAGATAAAAGTTCTAAATGCGAGTATTTAATTTTATATAATTAAGACGTTAGAGAGACGTTTTTATTTGCAGTCATTGATGAGCGACTTGGAAAAGCGCGAGATACAATTCTCGGCCGTGCAAGATCGCGGCGAAGCATTGATTCTTCAGCATCATCCCGCGGCTAAAACCATCGAAGCCTACATGTCCGCGATGCAAAGCCAATGGGCCTGGCTGCTGCAACTCACTCTCTGTCTCGAGGTACATCTGAAACACGCCGCACAAAATCAACAATTCTTCAAAGACATTCAACAGGCGGAACAGTGGATTTCCAAACGTGACGAAACGTTGAATACCGTTTACTCTCAATCTGATTTCTCGTTGGATGAGGGAGAACGGCTCTTGAAAGGCATGCAAGAGCTACGCGAGGAGTTGAACAATTACGGCGATCACATACAGAGAATCGTGGAAAGAGCAAAAGACATCGTTCCCATGAAACAGCGCAAGCAACCTGTTATGCGACCGCTACAGGTCACTTGTATCTGTACCTACAAACAAGTCAATGTAAGTATCACATATATGTGTGTGTAAACAAACAAATGGAACGCATTTACGTTTACATGCTTGTAATGTTTTTAAAGATGTCAATCGAGAAAGGGGAGCAGTGCACGTTATATGATAATTCTGGCAGAGTTAAGTGGCGCGTGAAAAATACACAGGGCGTGGAATCTCCAGTGCCGGGTGTCTGCTTCGCGTTGCAACCACCTGACAAGGAAGCGCTAGATGCTGCGGAAAGATTGAGACGACAATACGACCGAAGCGTTGCTCTCTGGCAACGAAAACAATTGAGACTAAGACAGAACATGATATTCGCGACTATCAAGGTAGTCAAAGGTTGGGACTTGCCACAGTTTCTGGCGATGGGTCAGGATCAACGTACTGCCATCAGGAAAGCACTGAACGAAGATGCGGATAAACTGCTTTCCGAAGGAGATCCGGCTGATCCGCAACTGAGAAGATTGAAGCGAGAAATGGCGGATGTCAATCGACTGTTCGATGAATTTGAAAAACGCGCCAGAGCCGAAGAAGAATCGAAGAACGCCGGTCGCATTTTCAACGATCAGGCTTCCTCGCTTCAACAAGCTCTTGACGAAGCCGAGAGAGTACTAAACGCGCGCATAGCTTCGCCTTTGCCTCGAGATCTCGATAGTTTGGAACATTTGGTTCTTCAGCACAAAGACTTCGAACAGAATCTGCAACGCTTGGCGCCGGACGTGGAACAGATGCAGCAAACGTTCCGCGGAATTACTTTGAAGACTCCAGCAATGAGAAACAAACTCGACAATATCACGACCAAGTGGAATAATTTGTGGAATCTGAGTAGTCTGTACATCGAGCGTTTGAAGTGTGTCGAAATTGTATTGAACAGTCTCGAGGAAAACACGACCGTTATCTCCGAGTTCGAAATTAAATTGGCCTCTTTCGGCGAACTTCCATCGGACGTGAAGGGCCTGCAGACCGTGTTGGAGGATCTGATGGTTTTGCAAAACGCTATTACACAACAGCAAATATCGGTAGATCAGCTGAACGAGGACGCGCATAACGCTAGGCGTCTCGTAGAGAAATCAAGACCGAATCATCGCGGTCCGCACGGCGATATGGACAGATTGGACGCTGAAGTCAACAAACTGAACGCGCGTTGGACGAACGTGTGCGGACAACTGGTGGATAGAATGCGCAGTGCGGAGACGGCTTACGGATTGGCACAACAGTATCAAACCTCGTATCAGAACGAAGTCGACTTTGTTGACGAATCCTACGGAAAACTGGAGCTGGAGAATACGAAGGTAATGGAAAAAAAAAACAAGAGGTAACTTGTACCCAAGGTAACTTTGTTTTGATTAGTCGCGTCATCTCATAAGTTCTGTTTGCAGAATCTGCTGAGCAAAGTGTTGGATCGCGCGCCGGCGATCGAGGCGGTGAATCTCACAGGCGGCAGACTGATTCGCGAAGGAAAGGTGAGAAACAAGTGGATTGTGATGTTACAATTCGGTGCTAGTAAGCCTATAGGTAGCCTTAGCTTACGGTGTGAATGCTTGCATGAATGGATATATCTGCGTGTGTCTTACATACAGGTCTCATCACTATTTTTTATATTTACGCGCCCTCGAGATCTGTTACGATGTGCGCGACGAAAATCTTTTATCATTTAGCGTTTGTCGGAGCCGCTGATTTTTTTTTTTTTTATAGCCACCGGTGGATATCCGAGCGAGCAGTTACAAGACGCACTGAGACGCGTTACACATCTGCTGTATGTCTATGTATATATATATATATATAAATTTGAAAAGTTCCTTTACAGTTTCAAATCTGCTGCTGTTTTTTCCGACGGCGACGTCACGTCACAAGTTTTCTACCTCTGCGGTAGAATTTTCTATTTGTGTCCGGGCTCCGTGCCATTAAACGGCACAAATCGTCTTAACTGTCATTCATTAAGTAAATATACTTACTTACGTAACCACACACACACAAAAACACATACACGCATACGGGACGATACGATCTAAAAAAGAGCCGCGCATTTGTAATATCGCTCTGTGTTACTTTCTCTCCTTTTTAACCCTAATGGCAATCTCGTTAACTCAATTACATCAGAGAAGCACGGTTGAATGAGCTGCACGACCTCGTTTTAGCGGCGATTTAGTGGCGAATCTTATAAAAGTTCTAGATTACGCATATCGCTCGCTTAGATGCTTGACAGTAAAAAGAAACAACCAAACAAAAAAAAAAAAAAAAAAACAAAAAAAAAACGAAAATGATTGATAACTTCCTCGATCTCTGGATTCGTACGTAGATAACCCAGTGAGGTATATAGCATGCGCAGCGACGAGGGGCTCGTGACTCATATTTTAAATAACATACAAAGGAAAGAGTTTGGTGTGCGAGGACGCACAAATGCGCGTGTCGCACACGCTTGTGATTACATTTCGGCACTTTGGAACTAAGACAAGCAAAATCCTCCGCTTCGTTTTACACGCCAATAATAAAATTACAATGCGGCGCAATTAAATTTGTAATCGCCGCTCGCGCGGCAACGGGGGAGTAGCGGTCCCGAAATTTATTTTCCAAACACATTGAGATTAACATGGTGTTACATCCCGAGTAACTGGCAGCTACCATTTTATTAATTAATACATTTGTCTCTATTCACTTATGAAAAGTACCACATTGGGTTGTCGAAGTCACAGCGAGAGGTCGGTCTCGCGCGACGAAACGCCGCGTTTGTTTTTCAAACGCGCCTCGTCCTTTTTTTTTTTTGCTGTCGCTTTCGGAGGCTAACGGTAATTGACGCGCGCTCTCCGATCTAATTGCACTAACCATAACGGACTAACCGGAAACCCTTAGATCTACGGACAAAGGCTCCGAGCGTTCAAAGAACAGTTGGAAGATTTCTGCCCGTCGCTGGACGCGTCGGTGAAGAGGCCGCGACGAGATTCCGTTAATACGGTCGATAATGTTGCGCGCGATCTAGATACGCTGAACCGAAGATACACGACCCTGGTGAACCTACTTCAGGAACGAGTCAGGCAGCTGGCGCTATTACATCCCGAGGACACTTCCTTACAGGTGAGCATATTTATTATTTTTTCTCGTCACGGTCGCGGAGGCGTCTGCGACGCTTCCGACAAGTAGGTTACACAACGTGGCGTTTTTTTTTGTTCTTTTAATGGCCTTGGATATATACAGGAAGCAATAGATCACGCTCTCAGGGACTAGACCTGGACTGCTATCTATTTATCGCAAGATACAGTGCGACGAACAATAAATTGTCGTCCGAGTTGTACGGCCCGAAAACGGACATTCCACGTGTCGCACAATTTAGGCCTAAGTGTGTTTCTTCTAACATTTTATTTGAGAGTCGATTATAGTGAGAGTTTAGACGGACCGAGGCTCTGTGCCGGGTATTTTAGATATTTTAGGTTTAACCTTTTAAGCGCGGCGTGTCGAAACACGAACGGAATTAATTTACCGAGAACCCGAATCTCGACGAAGGTCAGCAATTTGCATTGCTGATGGCAGATGGGAACGATGGTTGAGGAACTCGAAACGAAGTGGTGGATCCGCTAGTTAGACCTCGATCGTACAACACTTCGACAACATTCGGGAACTAACGAATTATTCCTAATCACGCGATGACGATTTGCGAAGGTGATTTAAAACGATCGCGCGAAGTTACGCGAAACTATTCGGAGATCGAGCGTGAAGAGATAATTATTAATTGTCGCGATCGTAACACGGTAATAACAAACAGGTATAATATTTATTTCTTCTGCGAAAGAAATTTGCAATTTAAATCAAATTAGTTTGTCACAAATATGAGAATGCGAAGAGACGCGTAGTTTCTGATTCAGTTCTGTTGAAAAAAAATTTGTTTTCGCGACACGATCGGATAGTAAAGAAAAATGCTCGTGTCATTTTGTAATATCGGAGAACGACGCGAAATAACGTGATCGCGAAGACTTTTTTTTTTTCGCAACGCAATATAATGACACGAGTTCTTCTCGAATTAATGACTTTAGATGAGACAGGCGGAACCGCGCGCGCTCTTGATGATGGAAACCCGTATTATGCCCCCGCATCTCTCCCACGGACTTAATTATATTCCGAGTGACGACGACAGCAGAAATAGCGACTATTTTTCCCGATGTTTTATTACGCGCCAAACCTTGACGGAATTGCATCGGAAAGAACGTTCGAAAGGAGATTGGCTTTTTTTTTGTTTTTTGTTTTTTTTTTTAAATTCGCGATTGTGCTCGCGTTTGCTCACGTTTCAATCGCGTGTGTTATCGCGGACACGTATCGTCACATCTCTCAAGGTCTATCTTCTCGTCGTGACGGAACGGAATAGCACTTGTGACACGCGACCGACTTTCACTCGATTAGCAGCGACGGCTTTTTTGTCTTTCCCGCCGCTCGTGTGCCGGTCTCGCGCCGGGATCGATAGGGCCGGCCGATGTGCCCGGCGCAGAGACAAAACGAGAAAGGCAGTGGCGCGTTTACATTTGTTCAGGCCCTCACGGAATTTATTATACATTGTACAATTGCGCGCGTATTAAGATATTAATTAAAAACAAAAATAAAAATAAATACACGTCAGGTTGGGCGTTTGTTGTACACGTCGCGCATTTTGCTGCGCTTTCAAAATTCCGAAAATTTATTTTAACATCTGCTCTCACAATGTGTTAAACTGACTCATACTTGTCTGATTGTAATTTTTTTCTTTCGGAATACGTGACCGAATGCTTAAATAAAACCGCGCTCACGTCAGATTGCAAAAATGCTATAAAACCGTGAGAGAAATACGTTTCCTCTCGAAAATTTATAAAAGACGACGATTGCGTAAGTCTCTTAATGAATCGCCCATTAAGTCGACCAAGGTCGAGTTCGGCGGTGAACGCGTAATTTGCCAAAATTCTGAATGTTAGTACCCTGAACGCACCCACGCCTAAACGCGCCACTGAGGACGACGCGCGGTGATGCGTCGC